>NW_026869732.1:712500-715000 GCF_905332965.1 Bombus pascuorum | reverse complement strand
TGTTTTCGTTTTTGTTTTCGTTTTTGTTTTCGTTTTTGTTTTCGTTTTTGTTTTCGTTTTTGTTTTCGTTTTTGTTTTCGTGTTTGTTTTCGTTTTTGTTTTCGTTTTTGTTTTCGTTTTTGTTTTTGTTTTCGTTTTTGTTTTTGTTTTTGTCCTTGTTTCTGTCCTTGTCTTTGTCTTAATTGGTTTTTGTTTGTACGAGACTAAGTCCAGCGGCATAATGCTCTTCGATCGCACACGACCAAGTCCAGCGGCGTGTCGCTCCTAGGGCTGTTGCGAATACTTAAAAGTCCCTACGGTCAAAATCATTGGGTTGCGACTCACCTTTACGAGTTGCTCGCTCGCTGCGCTCGCTCGGAATGTTATAGCCTTACCTAAAACCAATCCACCTTGCGTTCGTTTTTCGAAAAGACCGCGATTTTCCGATAATTTACAGACGCGCGGGATCGGTTTTGAGGTTAGGCTAGTTTTATAAGAGCGAGCGAAGCGAGCGAGAAGCTACATCAATTCCCGCGCTATAGTTATATATCAAATGTTCTTTACTAACAATTCTCACCGATCGAAAGAAAGTTTCTGATTTGATAGAAGAATAACAGATATGTTTCGCTAGGTACGCGATTCGTGCTGATCGATGTATCTCGATGATGTTTTTGTTTTCGTTTTTGTTTTCGTTTTTGTTTTCGTTTTTGTTTTCGTTTTTGTTTTCGTTTTTGTTTTCGTTTTTGTTTTCGTTTTTGTTTTCGTTTTTGTTTTCGTTTTTGTTTTCGTTTTTGTTTTCGTTTTTGTTTTCGTTTTTGTTTTCGTTTTTGTTTTTGTTTTCGTTTTTGTTTTCGTTTTTGTTTTCGTTTTTGTTTTCGTTTTTGTTTTCGTTTTTGTTTTCGTGTTTGTTTTCGTTTTTGTTTTCGTTTTTGTTTTCGTTTTTGTTTTCGTGTTTGTTTTCGTTTTTGTTTTCGTTTTTGTTTTTGTTTTCTTTTTTGTTTTTGTTTTTGTCCTTGTTTCTGTCCTTGTCTTTGTCTTAATTGGTTTTTGTTTGTACGAGACTAAGTCCAGCGGCATAATGCTCTTCGATCGCACACGACCAAGTCCAGCGGCGTGTCGCTCCTAGGGCTGTTGCGAATACTTAAAAGTCCCTACGGTCAAAATCATTGGGTTGCGACTCACCTTTACGAGTTGCTCGCTCGCTGCGCTCGCTCGGAATGTTATAGCCTTACCTAAAACCAATCCACCTTGCGTTCGTTTTTCGAAAAGACCGCGATTTTCCGATAATTTACAGACGCGCGGGATCGGTTTTGAGGTTAGGCTAGTTTTATAAGAGCGAGCGAAGCGAGCGAGAAGCTACATCAATTCCCGCGCTATAGTTATATATCAAATGTTCTTTACTAACAATTCTCACCGATCGAAAGAAAGTTTCTGATTTGATAGAAGAATAACAGATATGTTTCGCTAGGTACGCGATTCGTGCTGATCGATGTATCTCGATGATGCTTTGTTTTCGTTTTTGTTTTCGTTTTTGTTTTCGTTTTTGTTTTCGTTTTTGTTTTCGTTTTTGTTTTCGTGTTTGTTTTCGTTTTTGTTTTCGTTTTTGTTTTTGTTTTCGTTTTTGTTTTCGTTTTTGTTTTCGTTTTTGTTTTCGTTTTTGTTTTCGTTTTTGTTTTCGTTTTTGTTTTTGTTTTCGTTTTTGTTTTCGTTTTTGTTTTTGTTTTCCTTTTCGTTTTTGTTTGTGTTTTTGTTTTCGTTTTTGTTTTCGTTTTTGTTTTCGTTTTTGTTTTCGTTTTTGTTTTCGTGTTTGTTTTCGTTTTTGTTTTCGTTTTCGTTTTCGTTTTTGTTTTCTTTTTTGTTTTCGTTTTTGTTTTCGTTTTTGTTTTCGTTTTTGTTTTCGTTTTTGTTTTCGTGTTTGTTTTCGTTTTTGTTTTTGTTTTCGTTTTCGTTTTCGTTTTTGTTTTTGTTTTTGTTTTTGATTTTGTTTTTGTTTTTGTCCTTGTTTCTGTCCTTGTCTTTGTCTTAATTGGTTTTTGTTTGTACGAGACTAAGTCCAGCGGCATAATGCTCTTCGATCGCACACGACCAAGTCCAGCGGCGTGTCGCTCCTAGGGCTGTTGCGAATACTTAAAAGTCCCTACGGTCAAAATCATTGGGTTGCGACTCACCTTTACGAGTTGCTCGCTCGCTGCGCTCGCTCGGAATGTTATAGCCTTACCTAAAACCAATCCACCTTGCGTTCGTTTTTCGAAAAGACCGCGATTTTCCGATAATTTACAGACGCGCGGGATCGGTTTTGAGGTTAGGCTAGTTTTATAAGAGCGAGCGAAGCGAGCGAGAAGCTACATCAATTCCCGCGCTATAGTTATATATCAAATGTTCTTTACTAACAATTCTCACCGATCGAAAGAAAGTTTCTGATTTGATAGAAGAATAACAGATATGTTTCGCTAGGTACGCGATTCGTGCTGATCGATGTATCTCGATGATGTTGTTGTTTTCGTTTTTGTTTTCGTTTTTG
>NW_026869732.1:682500-710000 GCF_905332965.1 Bombus pascuorum | reverse complement strand
TCGTTTTTGTTTGTGTTTTTGTTTTCGTTTTTGTTTTCGTTTTTGTTTTCGTTTTTGTTTTCGTTTTTGTTTTCGTTTTTGTTTTCGTTTTTGTTTTCGTTTTTGTTTTCGTTTTTGTTTTCGTGTTTGTTTTCGTTTTTGTTTTCGTTTTTGTTTTCTTTTTTGTTTTCGTTTTTGTTTTCGTTTTTGTTTTCGTTTTTGTTTTCGTTTTTGTTTTCGTTTTTGTTTTCGTTTTTGTTTTCGTTTTTGTTTTCGTTTTTGATTTCGTTTTTGTTTTCGTTTTTGTTTTCGTTTTTGTTTTCGTTTTTGTTTTCGTTTTTGTTTTCGTTTTTGATTTCGTTTTTGTTTTCGTTTTTGTTTTCGTTTTTGTTTTCGTTTTTGTTTTCTTTTTTGTTTTCGTTTTTGTTTTCGTTTTTGTTTTCGTTTTTGTTTTCGTTTTTGTTTTCGTTTTTCTTTTCGTGTTTGTTTTCGTTTTTGTTTTCGTTTTTGTTTTCTTTTTTGTTTTCGTTTTTGTTTTCGTTTTTGTTTTCGTTTTTGTTTTCGTTTTTGTTTTCGTTTTTGTTTTCGTTTTTGTTTTCGTGTTTGTTTTCGTTTTTGTTTTCGTTTTCGTTTTCGTTTTTGTTTTCTTTTTTGTTTTCGTTTTTGTTTTCGTTTTTGTTTTCGTTTTTGTTTTCGTTTTTGTTTTCGTTTTTGTTTTCGTTTTTGTTTTCGTTTTTGTTTTCGTTTTTGTTTTCGTTTTTGTTTTCGTTTTTGTTTTCGTTTTTGATTTCGTTTTTGTTTTCGTTTTTGTTTTCGTTTTTGTTTTCGTTTTTGTTTTCGTTTTTGTTTTCGTTTTTGATTTCGTTTTTGTTTTCGTTTTTGTTTTCGTTTTTGTTTTCGTTTTTGTTTTCGTTTTTGTTTTCGTTTTTGTTTTCGTTTTTGTTTTCGTGTTTGTTTTCGTTTTTGTTTTCGTTTTTGTTTTCGTTTTTGTTTTTGTTTTCGTTTTTGTTTTTGTTTTTGTCCTTGTTTCTGTCCTTGTCTTTGTCTTAATTGGTTTTTGTTTGTACGAGACTAAGTCCAGCGGCATAATGCTCTTCGATCGCACACGACCAAGTCCAGCGGCGTGTCGCTCCTAGGGCTGTTGCGAATACTTAAAAGTCCCTACGGTCAAAATCATTGGGTTGCGACTCACCTTTACGAGTTGCTCGCTCGCTGCGCTCGCTCGGAATGTTATAGCCTTACCTAAAACCAATCCACCTTGCGTTCGTTTTTCGAAAAGACCGCGATTTTCCGATAATTTACAGACGCGCGGGATCGGTTTTGAGGTTAGGCTAGTTTTATAAGAGCGAGCGAAGCGAGCGAGAAGCTACATCAATTCCCGCGCTATAGTTATATATCAAATGTTCTTTACTAACAATTCTCACCGATCGAAAGAAAGTTTCTGATTTGATAGAAGAATAACAGATATGTTTCGCTAGGTACGCGATTCGTGCTGATCGATGTATCTCGATGATGTTTTTGTTTTCGTTTTTGTTTTCGTTTTTGTTTTCGTTTTTGTTTTCGTTTTTGTTTTCGTTTTTGTTTTCGTTTTTGTTTTCGTTTTTGTTTTCGTTTTTGTTTTCGTTTTTGTTTTCGTTTTTGTTTTCGTTTTTGTTTTCGTTTTTGTTTTCGTTTTTGTTTTTGTTTTCGTTTTTGTTTTCGTTTTTGTTTTCGTTTTTGTTTTCGTTTTTGTTTTCGTTTTTGTTTTCGTGTTTGTTTTCGTTTTTGTTTTCGTTTTTGTTTTCGTTTTTGTTTTCGTGTTTGTTTTCGTTTTTGTTTTCGTTTTTGTTTTTGTTTTCGTTTTTGTTTTTGTTTTTGTCCTTGTTTCTGTCCTTGTCTTTGTCTTAATTGGTTTTTGTTTGTACGAGACTAAGTCCAGCGGCATAATGCTCTTCGATCGCACACGACCAAGTCCAGCGGCGTGTCGCTCCTAGGGCTGTTGCGAATACTTAAAAGTCCCTACGGTCAAAATCATTGGGTTGCGACTCACCTTTACGAGTTGCTCGCTCGCTGCGCTCGCTCGGAATGTTATAGCCTTACCTAAAACCAATCCACCTTGCGTTCGTTTTTCGAAAAGACCGCGATTTTCCGATCATTTACAGACGCGCGGGATCGGTTTTGAGGTTAGGCTAGTTTTATAAGAGCGAGCGAAGCGAGCGAGAAGCTACATCAATTCCCGCGCTATAGTTATATATCAAATGTTCTTTACTAACAATTCTCACCGATCGAAAGAAAGTTTCTGATTTGATAGAAGAATAACAGATATGTTTCGCTAGGTACGCGATTCGTGCTGATCGATGTATCTCGATGATGTTTTTGTTTTCGTTTTTGTTTTCGTTTTTGTTTTCGTTTTTGTTTTCGTTTTTGTTTTCGTTTTTGTTTTCGTTTTTGTTTTCGTTTTTGTTTTCGTTTTTGTTTTCGTTTTTGTTTTCGTTTTTGTTTTCGCTTTTGTTTTCGTGTTTGTTTTCGTTTTTGTTTTCGTTTTCGTTTTCGTTTTTGTTTTCGTTTTTGTTTTCTTTTTTGTTTTCGTTTTTGTTTTCGTTTTTGTTTTCGTTTTTGTTTTCGTTTTTGTTTTCGTTTTTGTTTTCGTTTTTGTTTTCGTTTTTGTTTTCGTGTTTGTTTTCGTTTTTGTTTTCGTTTTCGTTTTCGTTTTTGTTTTCTTTTTTGTTTTCGTTTTTGTTTTCGTTTTTGTTTTCGTTTTTGTTTTCGTTTTTGTTTTCGTTTTTGTTTTCGTTTTTGTTTTCGTTTTTGTTTTCGTTTTTGTTTTTGTTTTCGTTTTTGTTTTCGTTTTTGTTTTTGTTTTCCTTTTTGTTTTTGTTTGTGTTTTTGTTTTCGTTTTTGTTTTCGTTTTTGTTTTCGTTTTTGTTTTCATTTTTGTTTTCGTTTTTGTTTTCGTTTTTGTTTTCGTGTTTGTTTTCGTTTTTGTTTTCGTCTTTGTTTTCGTTTTTGTTTTTGTTTTCGTTTTTGTTTTCGTTTTTGTTTTTGTTTTCCTTTTCGTTTTTGTTTGTGTTTTTGTTTTTGTCCTTGTTTCTGTCCTTGTCTTTGTCTTAATTGGTTTTTGTTTGTACGAGACTAAGTCCAGCGGCATAATGCTCTTCGATCGCACACGACCAAGTCCAGCGGCGTGTCGCTCCTAGGGCTGTTGCGAATACTTAAAAGTCCCTACGGTCAAAATCATTGGGTTGCGACTCACCTTTACGAGTTGCTCGCTCGCTGCGCTCGCTCGGAATGTTATAGCCTTACCTAAAACCAATCCACCTTGCGTTCGTTTTTCGAAAAGACCGCGATTTTCCGATAATTTACAGACGCGCGGGATCGGTTTTGAGGTTAGGCTAGTTTTATAAGAGCGAGCGAAGCGAGCGAGAAGCTACATCAATTCCCGCGCTATAGTTATATATCAAATGTTCTTTACTAACAATTCTCACCGATCGAAAGAAACTTTCTGATTTGATAGAAGAATAACAGATATGTTTCGCTAGGTACGCGATTCGTGCTGATCGATGTATCACGATGATGCTTTTGTTTTCGTTTTTGTTTTCGTTTTTGTTTTCGTTTTTGTTTTCGTTTTTGTTTTCGTTTTTGTTTTCGTTTTTGTTTTCGTTTTTGTTTTCGTTTTTGTTTTCGTTTTTGTTTTCGTTTTTGTTTTCGTTTTTGTTTTCGTTTTTGTTTTCGTGTTTGTTTTCGTTTTTGTTTTCGTTTTTGTTTTTGTTTTCGTTTTTGTTTTCGTTTTTGTTTTCGTTTTTGTTTTCGTTTTTGTTTTCGTTTTTGTTTTCGTTTTTGTTTTCGTTTTTGTTTTCGTTTTTGTTTTTGTTTTCCTTTTCGTTTTTGTTTTCGTTTTTGTTTTCGTTTTTGTTTTCGTTTTTGTTTTCGTTTTTGTTTTCGTTTTTGTTTTCGTGTTTGTTTTCGTTTTTGTTTTCGTTTTCGTTTTCGTTTTTGTTTTCTTTTTTGTTTTCGTTTTTGTTTTCGTTTTTGTTTTCGTTTTTGTTTTCGTTTTTGTTTTCGTTTTTGTTTTCGTTTTTGTTTTCTTTTTTGTTTTCGTTTTTGTTTTCGTTTTTGTTTTCTTTTTTGTTTTCGTTTTTGTTTTCGTTTTTGTTTTCGTTTTTGTTTTCGTTTTTGTTTTCGTTTTTGTTTTCGTTTTTGTTTTCGTTTTTGTTTTCGTTTTTGTTTTCGTTTTTGTTTTTGTTTTCGTTTTTGTTTTCGTTTTTGTTTTCGTTTTTGTTTTCGTTTTTGTTTTCGTTTTTGTTTTCGTTTTTGTTTTTGTTTTCGTTTTTGTTTTCGTTTTTGTTTTCGTTTTTGTTTTCGTTTTTGTTTTCGTTTTTGTTTTCGTTTTCGTTTTTGTTTTCGTTTTTGTTTTCGTTTTTGTTTTCGTTTTTGTTTTCGTTTTTGTTTTCGTTTTTGTTTTCGTTCTTGTTTTCGTTTTTGTTTTCGTTTTTGTTTTTGTTTTCGTTTTTGTTTTCGTTTTTGTTTTCGTTTTTGTTTTCGTTTTTGTTTTCGTTTTTGTTTTCGTTTTTGTTTTTGTTTTCGTTTTTGTTTTCGTTTTTGTTTTTGTTTTCCTTTTCGTTTTTGTTTGTGTTTTTGTTTTCGTTTTTGTTTTCGTTTTTGTTTTCGTTTTTGTTTTCGTTTTTGTTTTCGTTTTTGTTTTCGTTTTTGTTTTCGTGTTTGTTTTCGTTTTTGTTTTCGTTTTTGTTTTCGTTTTTGTTTTTGTTTTCGTTTTTGTTTTCGTTTTTGTTTTTGTTTTCCTTTTCGTTTTTGTTTGTGTTTTTGTTTTTGTCCTTGTTTCTGTCCTTGTCTTTGTCTTAATTGGTTTTTGTTTGTACGAGACTAAGTCCAGCGGCATAATGCTCTTCGATCGCACACGACCAAGTCCAGCGGCGTGTCGCTCCTAGGGCTGTTGCGAATACTTAAAAGTCCCTACGGTCAAAATCATTGGGTTGCGACTCACCTTTACGAGTTGCTCGCTCGCTGCGCTCGCTCGGAATGTTATAGCCTTACCTAAAACCAATCCACCTTGCGTTCGTTTTTCGAAAAGACCGCGATTTTCCGATAATTTACAGACGCGCGGGATCGGTTTTGAGGTTAGGCTAGTTTTATAAGAGCGAGCGAAGCGAGCGAGAAGCTACATCAATTCCCGCGCTATAGTTATATATCAAATGTTCTTTACTAACAATTCTCACCGATCGAAAGAAAGTTTCTGATTTGATAGAAGAATAACAGATATGTTTCGCTAGGTACGCGATTCGTGCTGATCGATGTATCTCGATGATGTTTTTGTTTTCGTTTTTGTTTTCGTTTTTGTTTTCGTTTTTGTTTTCGTTTTTGTTTTCGTTTTTGTTTTCGTTTTTGTTTTCGTTTTTGTTTTCGTTTTTGTTTTCGTTTTTGTTTTCGTTTTTGTTTTCGTTTTTGTTTTCGTTTTTGTTTTCGTTTTTGTTTTCGTGTTTGTTTTCGTTTTTGTTTTCGTTTTTGTTTTTGTTTTTGTTTTTGTTTTCGTTTTTGTTTTCGTTTTTGTTTTCGTTTTTGTTTTCGTTTTTGTTTTCGTTTTTGTTTTTGTTTTCGTTTTTGTTTTCGTTTTTGTTTTTGTTTTCCTTTTCGTTTTTGTTTGTGTTTTTGTTTTCGTTTTTGTTTTCGTTTTTGTTTTCGTTTTTGTTTTCGTTTTTGTTTTCGTGTTTGTTTTCGTTTTTGTTTTCGTTTTCGTTTTCGTTTTTGTTTTCTTTTTTGTTTTCGTTTTTGTTTTCGTTTTTGTTTTCGTTTTTGTTTTCGTTTTTGTTTTCGTTTTTGTTTTCGTTTTTGTTTTCTTTTTTGTTTGCGTTTTTGTTTTCGTTTTTGTTTTCTTTTTTGTTTTCGTTTTTGTTTTCGTTTTTGTTTTCGTTTTTGTTTTCGTTTTTGTTTTCGTTTTTGTTTTCGTTTTTGTTTTCGTTTTTGTTTTCGTTTTTGTTTTCGTTTTTGTTTTTGTTTTCGTTTTTGTTTTCGTTTTTGTTTTCGTTTTTGTTTTCGTTTTTGTTTTCGTTTTTGTTTTCGTTTTTGTTTTTGTTTTCGTTTTTGTTTTCGTTTTTGTTTTCGTTTTTGTTTTCGTTTTTGTTTTCGTTTTTGTTTTCGTTTTTGTTTTTGTTTTCGTTTTTGTTTTCGTTTTTGTTTTCGTTTTTGTTTTCGTTTTTGTTTTCGTTTTTGTTTTTGTTTTCGTTTTTGTTTTCGTTTTTGTTTTCGTTTTTGTTTTCGTTTTTGTTTTCGTTTTTGTTTTTGTTTTCGTTTTTGTTTTCGTTTTTGTTTTCGTTTTTGTTTTCGTTTTTGTTTTCGTTTTTGTTTTCGTTTTTGTTTTTGTTTTCGTTTTTGTTTTCGTTTTTGTTTTTGTTTTCCTTTTCGTTTTTGTTTGTGTTTTTGTTTTCGTTTTTGTTTTCGTTTTTGTTTTCGTTTTTGTTTTCGTTTTTGTTTTCGTTTTTGTTTTCGTTTTTGTTTTCGTTTTTGTTTTCGTTTTTGTTTTCGTTTTTGTTTTCGTGTTTGTTTTCGTTTTTGTTTTCGTTTTTGTTTTCGTTTTTGTTTTTGTTTTCGTTTTTGTTTTTGTTTTTGTCCTTGTTTCTGTCCTTGTCTTTGTCTTAATTGGTTTTTGTTTGTACGAGACTAAGTCCAGCGGCATAATGCTCTTCGATCGCACACGACCAAGTCCAGCGGCGTGTCGCTCCTAGGGCTGTTGCGAATACTTAAAAGTCCCTACGGTCAAAATCATTGGGTTGCGACTCACCTTTACGAGTTGCTCGCTCGCTGCGCTCGCTCGGAATGTTATAGCCTTACCTAAAACCAATCCACCTTGCGTTCGTTTTTCGAAAAGACCGCGATTTTCCGATAATTTACAGACGCGCGGGATCGGTTTTGAGGTTAGGCTAGTTTTATAAGAGCGAGCGAAGCGAGCGAGAAGCTACATCAATTCCCGCGCTATAGTTATATATCAAATGTTCTTTACTAACAATTCTCACCGATCGAAAGAAAGTTTCTGATTTGATAGAAGAATAACAGATATGTTTCGCTAGGTACGCGATTCGTGCTGATCGATGTATCTCGATGATGTTTTTGTTTTCGTTTTTGTTTTCGTTTTTGTTTTCGTTTTTCTTTTCGTGTTTGTTTTCGTTTTTGTTTTCGTTTTTGTTTTCTTTTTTGTTTTCGTTTTTGTTTTCGTTTTTGTTTTCTTTTTTGTTTTCGTTTTTGTTTTCGTTTTTGATTTCGTTTTTGTTTTCGTTTTTGTTTTCGTTTTTGTTTTCGTTTTTGTTTTCGTTTTTGTTTTCGTTTTTGTTTTCGTTTTTGTTTTCGTGTTTGTTTTCGTTTTTGTTTTCGTTTTTGTTTTCGTTTTTGTTTTTGTTTTCGTTTTTGTTTTTGTTTTTGTCCTTGTTTCTGTCCTTGTCTTTGTCTTAATTGGTTTTTGTTTGTACGAGACTAAGTCCAGCAGCATAATGCTCTTCGATCGCACACGACCAAGTCCAGCGGCGTGTCGCTCCTAGGGCTGTTGCGAATACTTAAAAGTCCCTACGGTCAAAATCATTGGGTTGCGACTCACTTTTACGAGTTGCTCGCTCGCTGCGCTCGCTCGGAATGTTATAGCCTTACCTAAAACCAATCCACCTTGCGTTCGTTTTTCGAAAAGACCGCGATTTTCCGATAATTTACAGACGCGCGGGATCGGTTTTGAGGTTAGGCTAGTTTTATAAGAGCGAGCGAAGCGAGCGAGAAGCTACATCAATTCCCGCGCTATAGTTATATATCAAATGTTCTTTACTAACAATTCTCACCGATCGAAAGAAAGTTTCTGATTTGATAGAAGAATAACAGATATGTTTCGCTAGGTACGCGATTCGTGCTGATCGATGTATCTCGATGATGTTTTTGTTTTCGTTTTTGTTTTCGTTTTTGTTTTCGTTTTTCTTTTCGTGTTTGTTTTCGTTTTTGTTTTCGTTTTTGTTTTCTTTTTTGTTTTCGTTTTTGTTTTCGTTTTTGTTTTCTTTTTTGTTTTCGTTTTTGTTTTCGTTTTTGATTTCGTTTTTGTTTTCGTTTTTGTTTTCGTTTTTGTTTTCGTTTTTGTTTTCGTTTTTGTTTTCGTTTTTGTTTTCGTTTTTGTTTTCGTGTTTGTTTTCGTTTTTGTTTTCGTTTTTGTTTTCGTTTTTGTTTTCGTTTTTGTTTTCGTTTTTGTTTTCGTGTTTGTTTTCGTTTTTGTTTTCGTTTTTGTTTTCGTTTTTGTTTTCTTTTTTGTTTTCGTTTTTGTTTTCGTTTTTGTTTTCGTTTTTGTTTTCGTTTTTGTTTTCGTTTTTGTTTTCGTTTTTGTTTTCGTTTTTGTTTTCGTTTTTGTTTTCGTTTTTGTTTTCGTTTTTGTTTTCGTTTTTGTTTTCGTTTTTGTTTTCGTTTTTGTTTTCGTTTTTGTTTTCGTTTTTGTTTTCGTGTTTGTTTTCGTTTTTGTTTTCGTTTTTGTTTTTGTTTTCGTTTTTGTTTTCGTTTTTGTTTTCGTTTTTGTTTTCGTTTTTGTTTTCGTTTTTGTTTTCGTTTTTGTTTTTGTTTTCGTTTTTGTTTTCGTTTTTGTTTTTGTTTTCCTTTTCGTTTTTGTTTGTGTTTTTGTTTTCGTTTTTGTTTTCGTTTTTGTTTTCGTTTTTGTTTTCGTTTTTGTTTTCGTGTTTGTTTTCGTTTTTGTTTTCGTTTTCGTTTTCGTTTTTGTTTTCTTTTTTGTTTTCGTTTTTGTTTTCGTTTTTGTTTTCGTTTTTGTTTTCGTTTTTGTTTTCGTTTTTGTTTTCGTTTTTGTTTTCTTTTTTGTTTTCGTTTTTGTTTTCGTTTTTGTTTTCTTTTTTGTTTTCGTTTTTGTTTTCGTTTTTGTTTTCGTTTTTGTTTTCGTTTTTGTTTTCGTTTTTGTTTTCGTTTTTGTTTTCGTTTTTGTTTTCGTTTTTGTTTTCGTTTTTGTTTTTGTTTTCGTTTTTGTTTTCGTTTTTGTTTTCGTTTTTGTTTTCGTTTTTGTTTTCGTTTTTGTTTTCGTTTTTGTTTTCGTTTTTGTTTTTGTTTTCGTTTTTGTTTTCGTTTTTGTTTTCGTTTTTGTTTTCGTTTTTGTTTTCGTTTTTGTTTTCGTTTTTGTTTTTGTTTTCGTTTTTGTTTTCGTTTTTGTTTTCGTTTTTGTTTTCGTTTTTGTTTTCGTTTTTGTTTTTGTTTTCGTTTTTGTTTTCGTTTTTGTTTTCGTTTTTGTTTTCGTTTTTGTTTTCGTTTTTGTTTTTGTTTTCGTTTTTGTTTTCGTTTTTGTTTTCGTTTTTGTTTTCGTTTTTGTTTTCGTTTTTGTTTTCGTTTTTGTTTTTGTTTTCGTTTTTGTTTTCGTTTTTGTTTTTGTTTTCCTTTTCGTTTTTGTTTGTGTTTTTGTTTTCGTTTTTGTTTTCGTTTTTGTTTTCGTTTTTGTTTTCGTTTTTGTTTTCGTTTTTGTTTTCGTTTTTGTTTTCGTTTTTGTTTTCGTTTTTGTTTTCGTGTTTGTTTTCGTTTTTGTTTTCGTTTTTGTTTTCGTTTTTGTTTTTGTTTTCGTTTTTGTTTTTGTTTTCGTTTTTGTCCTTGTTTCTGTCCTTGTCTTTGTCTTAATTGGTTTTTGTTTGTACGAGACTAAGTCCAGCGGCATAATGCTCTTCGATCGCACACGACCAAGTCCAGCGGCGTGTCGCTCCTAGGGCTGTTGCGAATACTTAAAAGTCCCTACGGTCAAAATCATTGGGTTGCGACTCACCTTTACGAGTTGCTCGCTCGCTGCGCTCGCTCGGAATGTTATAGCCTTACCTAAAACCAATCCACCTTGCGTTCGTTTTTCGAAAAGACCGTGATTTTCCGATAATTTACAGACGCGCGGGATCGGTTTTGAGGTTAGGCTAGTTTTATAAGAGCGAGCGAAGCGAGCGAGAAGCTACATCAATTCCCGCGCTATAGTTATATATCAAATGTTCTTTACTAACAATTCTCACCGATCGAAAGAAAGTTTCTGATTTGATAGAAGAATAACAGATATGTTTCGCTAGGTACGCGATTCGTGCTGATCGATGTATCTCGATGATGTTTTTGTTTTCGTTTTTGTTTTCGTTTTTGTTTTCGTTTTTCTTTTCGTGTTTGTTTTCGTTTTTGTTTTCGTTTTTGTTTTCTTTTTTGTTTTCGTTTTTGTTTTCGTTTTTGTTTTCTTTTTTGTTTTCGTTTTTGTTTTCGTTTTTGATTTCGTTTTTGTTTTCGTTTTTGTTTTCGTTTTTGTTTTCGTTTTTGTTTTCGTTTTTGTTTTCGTTTTTGTTTTCGTTTTTGTTTTCGTGTTTGTTTTCGTTTTTGTTTTCGTTTTTGTTTTCGTTTTTGTTTTTGTTTTCGTTTTTGTTTTTGTTTTTGTCCTTGTTTCTGTCCTTGTCTTTGTCTTAATTGGTTTTTGTTTGTACGAGACTAAGTCCAGCGGCATAATGCTCTTCGATCGCACACGACCAAGTCCAGCGGCGTGTCGCTCCTAGGGCTGTTGCGAATACTTAAAAGTCCCTACGGTCAAAATCATTGGGTTGCGACTCACTTTTACGAGTTGCTCGCTCGCTGCGCTCGCTCGGAATGTTATAGCCTTACCTAAAACCAATCCACCTTGCGTTCGTTTTTCGAAAAGACCGCGATTTTCCGATAATTTACAGACGCGCGGGATCGGTTTTGAGGTTAGGCTAGTTTTATAAGAGCGAGCGAAGCGAGCGAGAAGCTACATCAATTCCCGCGCTATAGTTATATATCAAATGTTCTTTACTAACAATTCTCACCGATCGAAAGAAAGTTTCTGATTTGATAGAAGAATAACAGATATGTTTCGCTAGGTACGCGATTCGTGCTGATCGATGTATCTCGATGATGTTGTTGTTTTCGTTTTTGTTTTCGTTTTTGTTTTCGTTTTTGTTTTCGTTTTTGTTTTCGTTTTTGTTTTCGTTTTTGTTTTCGTTTTCGTTTTCGTTTTTGTTTTTGTTTTCGTTTTTGTTTTCGTTTTTGTTTTCGTTTTTGTTTTCGTTTTTGTTTTCGTTTTTGTTTTTGTTTTCGTTTTTGTTTTCGTTTTTGTTTTCGTTTTTGTTTTCGTTTTTGTTTTCGTTTTTGTTTTCGTTTTTGTTTTTGTTTTCGTTTTTGTTTTCGTTTTTGTTTTCGTTTTTGTTTTCGTTTTTGTTTTTGTTTTCGTTTTTGTTTTCGTTTTTGTTTTTGTTTTCCTTTTCGTTTTTGTTTGTGTTTTTGTTTTTGTCCTTGTTTCTGTCCTTGTCTTTGTCTTAATTGGTTTTTGTTTGTACGAGACTAAGTCCAGCGGCATAATGCTCTTCGATCGCACACGACCAAGTCCAGCGGCGTGTCGCTCCTAGGGCTGTTGCGAATACTTAAAAGTCCCTACGGTCAAAATCATTGGGTTGCGACTCACCTTTACGAGTTGCTCGCTCGCTGCGCTCGCTCGGAATGTTATAGCCTTACCTAAAACCAATCCACCTTGCGTTCGTTTTTCGAAAAGACCGCGATTTTCCGATAATTTACAGACGCGCGGGATCGGTTTTGAGGTTAGGCTAGTTTTATAAGAGCGAGCGAAGCGAGCGAGAAGCTACATCAATTCCCGCGCTATAGTTATATATCAAATGTTCTTTACTAACAATTCTCACCGATCGAAAGAAAGTTTCTGATTTGATAGAAGAATAACGGATATGTTTCGCTAGGTACGCGATTCGTGCTGATCGATGTATCTCGATGATGTTTTTGTTTTCGTTTTTGTTTTCGTTTTTGTTTTCGTTTTTGTTTTCGTTTTTCTTTTCGTGTTTGTTTTCGTTTTTGTTTTCGTTTTTGTTTTCTTTTTTGTTTTCGTTTTTGTTTTCGTTTTTGTTTTCTTTTTTGTTTTCGTTTTTGTTTTCGTTTTTGTTTTCGTTTTTGTTTTTGTTTTCCTTTTCGTTTTTGTTTGTGTTTTTGTTTTCGTTTTTGTTTTCGTTTTTGTTTTCGTTTTTGTTTTCGTTTTTGTTTTCGTTTTTGTTTTCGTTTTTGTTTTCGTGTTTGTTTTCGTTTTTGTTTTCGTTTTTGTTTTCGTTTTTGTTTTTGTTTTCGTTTTTGTTTTCGTTTTTGTTTTTGTTTTCCTTTTCGTTTTTGTTTGTGTTTTTGTTTTTGTCCTTGTTTCTGTCCTTGTCTTTGTCTTAATTGGTTTTTGTTTGTACGAGACTAAGTCCAGCGGCATAATGCTCTTCGATCGCACACGACCAAGTCCAGCGGCGTGTCGCTCCTAGGGCTGTTGCGAATACTTAAAAGTCCCTACGGTCAAAATCATTGGGTTGCGACTCACCTTTACGAGTTGCTCGCTCGCTGCGCTCGCTCGGAATGTTATAGCCTTACCTAAAACCAATCCACCTTGCGTTCGTTTTTCGAAAAGACCGCGATTTTCCGATAATTTACAGACGCGCGGGATCGGTTTTGAGGTTAGGCTAGTTTTATAAGAGCGAGCGAAGCGAGCGAGAAGCTACATCAATTCCCGCGCTATAGTTATATATCAAATGTTCTTTACTAACAATTCTCACCGATCGAAAGAAAGTTTCTGATTTGATAGAAGAATAACAGATATGTTTCGCTAGGTACGCGATTCGTGCTGATCGATGTATCTCGATGATGTTTTTGTTTTCGTTTTTGTTTTCGTTTTTGTTTTCGTTTTTGTTTTCGTTTTTGTTTTCGTTTTTGTTTTCGTTTTTGTTTTCGTTTTTGTTTTCGTTTTTGTTTTCGTTTTTTTTTTCGTTTTTGTTTTCGTTTTTGTTTTCGTGTTTGTTTTCGTTTTTGTTTTCGTTTTCGTTTTCGTTTTTGTTTTCTTTTTTGTTTTCGTTTTTGTTTTCGTTTTTGTTTTCGTTTTTGTTTTCGTTTTTGTTTTCGTTTTTGTTTTCGTTTTTGTTTTCGTTTTTGTTTTCGTTTTTGTTTTCGTTTTTGTTTTCGTTTTTGATTTCGTTTTTGTTTTCGTTTTTGTTTTCGTTTTTGTTTTCGTTTTTGTTTTCGTTTTTGTTTTCGTTTTTGTTTTCGTTTTTGTTTTCGTTTTTGTTTTTGTTTTCGTTTTTGTTTTCGTTTTTGTTTTTGTTTTCCTTTTCGTTTTTGTTTGTGTTTTTGTTTTCGTTTTTGTTTTCGTTTTTGTTTTCGTTTTTGTTTTCGTTTTTGTTTTCGTTTTTGTTTTCGTTTTTGTTTTCGTGTTTGTTTTCGTTTTTGTTTTCGTTTTTGTTTTCGTTTTTGTTTTCGTTTTTGTTTTTGTTTTCGTTTTTGTTTTCGTTTTTGTTTTTGTTTTCCTTTTCGTTTTTGTTTGTGTTTTTGTTTTTGTCCTTGTTTCTGTCCTTGTCTTTGTCTTAATTGGTTTTTGTTTGTACGAGACTAAGTCCAGCGGCATAATGCTCTTCGATCGCACACGACCAAGTCCAGCGGCGTGTCGCTCCTAGGGCTGTTGCGAATACTTAAAAGTCCCTACGGTCAAAATCATTGGGTTGCGACTCACCTTTACGAGTTGCTCGCTCGCTGCGCTCGCTCGGAATGTTATAGCCTTACCTAAAACCAATCCACCTTGCGTTCGTTTTTCGAAAAGACCGCGATTTTCCGATAATTTACAGACGCGCGGGATCGGTTTTGAGGTTAGGCTAGTTTTATAAGAGCGAGCGAAGCGAGCGAGAAGCTACATCAATTCCCGCGCTATAGTTATATATCAAATGTTCTTTACTAACAATTCTCACCGATCGAAAGAAAGTTTCTGATTTGATAGAAGAATAACAGATATGTTTCGCTAGGTACGCGATTCGTGCTGATCGATGTATCTCGATGATGTTTTTGTTTTCGTTTTTGTTTTCGTTTTTGTTTTCGTTTTTGTTTTCGTTTTTCTTTTCGTGTTTGTTTTCGTTTTTGTTTTCGTTTTTGTTTTCTTTTTTGTTTTCGTTTTTGTTTCCGTTTTTGTTTTCTTTTTTGTTTTCGTTTTTGTTTTCGTTTTTGTTTTCGTTTTTGTTTTCGTTTTTGTTTTCGTTTTTGTTTTCGTTTTTGTTTTCGTTTTTGTTTTCGTTTTTGTTTTCGTTTTTGTTTTTGTTTTCGTTTTTGTTTTCGTTTTTGTTTTCGTTTTTGTTTTCGTTTTTGTTTTCGTTTTTGTTTTCGTTTTTGTTTTCGTTTTTGTTTTCGTGTTTGTTTTCGTTTTTGTTTTCGTTTTTGTTTTCGTTTTTGTTTTTGTTTTCGTTTTTGTTTTTGTTTTTGTCCTTGTTTCTGTCCTTGTCTTTGTCTTAATTGGTTTTTGTTTGTACGAGACTAAGTCCAGCGGCATAATGCTCTTCGATCGCACACGACCAAGTCCAGCGGCGTGTCGCTCCTAGGGCTGTTGCGAATACTTAAAAGTCCCTACGGTCAAAATCATTGGGTTGCGACTCACCTTTACGAGTTGCTCGCTCGCTGCGCTCGCTCGGAATGTTATAGCCTTACCTAAAACCAATCCACCTTGCGTTCGTTTTTCGAAAAGACCGCGATTTTCCGATAATTTACAGACGCGCGGGATCGGTTTTGAGGTTAGGCTAGTTTTATAAGAGCGAGCGAAGCGAGCGAGAAGCTACATCAATTCCCGCGCTATAGTTATATATCAAATGTTCTTTACTAACAATTCTCACCGATCGAAAGAAAGTTTCTGATTTGATAGAAGAATAACAGATATGTTTCGCTAGGTACGCGATTCGTGCTGATCGATGTATCTCGATGATGTTTTTGTTTTCGTTTTTGTTTTCGTTTTTGTTTTCGTTTTTGTTTTCGTTTTTCTTTTCGTGTTTGTTTTCGTTTTTGTTTTCGTTTTTGTTTTCGTTTTTGTTTTCGTTTTTGTTTTCGTTTTTGTTTTCTTTTTTGTTTTTGTTTTCGTTTTTGTTTTCGTTTTTGTTTTTGTTTTCCTTTTCGTTTTTGTTTGTGTTTTTGTTTTCGTTTTTGTTTTCGTTTTTGTTTTCGTTTTTGTTTTCGTTTTTGTTTTCGTTTTTGTTTTCGTTTTTGTTTTCGTGTTTGTTTTCGTTTTTGTTTTCGTTTTTGTTTTCGTTTTTGTTTTCGTTTTTGTTTTCGTTTTTGTTTTCGTTTTTGTTTTCGTTTTTGTTTTCGTTTTTGTTTTTGTTTTCCTTTTCGTTTTTGTTTGTGTTTTTGTTTTTGTCCTTGTTTCTGTCCTTGTCTTTGTCTTAATTGGTTTTTGTTTGTACGAGACTAAGTCCAGCGGCATAATGCTCTTCGATCGCACACGACCAAGTCCAGCGGCGTGTCGCTCCTAGGGCTGTTGCGAATACTTAAAAGTCCCTACGGTCAAAATCATTGGGTTGCGACTCACCTTTACGAGTTGCTCGCTCGCTGCGCTCGCTCGGAATGTTATAGCCTTACCTAAAACCAATCCACCTTGCGTTCGTTTTTCGAAAAGACCGCGATTTTCCGATAATTTACAGACGCGCGGGATCGGTTTTGAGGTTAGGCTAGTTTTATAAGAGCGAGCGAAGCGAGCGAGAAGCTACATCAATTCCCGCGCTATAGTTATATATCAAATGTTCTTTACTAACAATTCTCACCGATCGAAAGAAAGTTTCTGATTTGATAGAAGAATAACAGATATGTTTCGCTAGGTACGCGATTCGTGCTGATCGATGTATCTCGATGATGTTTTTGTTTTCGTTTTTGTTTTCGTTTTTGTTTTCGTTTTTGTTTTCGTTTTTCTTTTCGTGTTTGTTTTCGTTTTTGTTTTCGTTTTTGTTTTCTTGTTTGTTTTCGTTTTTGTTTCCGTTTTTGTTTTCTTTTTTGTTTTCGTTTTTGTTTTCGTTTTTGTTTTCGTTTTTGTTTTCGTTTTTGTTTTCGTTTTTGTTTTCGTTTTTGTTTTCGTTTTTGTTTTCGTTTTTGTTTTCGTTTTTGTTTTTGTTTTTGTTTTCGTTTTTGTTTTCGTTTTTGTTTTCGTTTTTGTTTTCGTTTTTGTTTTCGTTTTTGTTTTCGTTTTTGTTTTCGTTTTTGTTTTCGTGTTTGTTTTCGTTTTTGTTTTCGTTTTTGTTTTCGTTTTTGTTTTTGTTTTCGTTTTTGTTTTTGTTTTTGTCCTTGTTTCTGTCCTTGTCTTTGTCTTAATTGGTTTTTGTTTGTACGAGACTAAGTCCAGCGGCATAATGCTCTTCGATCGCACACGACCAAGTCCAGCGGCGTGTCGCTCCTAGGGCTGTTGCGAATACTTAAAAGTCCCTACGGTCAAAATCATTGGGTTGCGACTCACCTTTACGAGTTGCTCGCTCGCTGCGCTCGCTCGGAATGTTATAGCCTTACCTAAAACCAATCCACCTTGCGTTCGTTTTTCGAAAAGACCGCGATTTTCCGATAATTTACAGACGCGCGGGATCGGTTTTGAGGTTAGGCTAGTTTTATAAGAGCGAGCGAAGCGAGCGAGAAGCTACATCAATTCCCGCGCTATAGTTATATATCAAATGTTCTTTACTAACAATTCTCACCGATCGAAAGAAAGTTTCTGATTTGATAGAAGAATAACAGATATGTTTCGCTAGGTACGCGATTCGTGCTGATCGATGTATCTCGATGATGTTTTTGTTTTCGTTTTTGTTTTCGTTTTTGTTTTCGTTTTTGTTTTCGTTTTTCTTTTCGTGTTTGTTTTCGTTTTTGTTTTCGTTTTTGTTTTCGTTTTTGTTTTCGTTTTTGTTTTCGTTTTTGTTTTCTTTTTTGTTTTCGTTTTTGTTTTCGTTTTTGTTTTCGTTTTTGTTTTCGTTTTTGTTTTCGTTTTTGTTTTCGTTTTTGTTTTCGTTTTTGTTTTCGTTTTTGTTTTCGTTTTTGTTTTTGTTTTCGTTTTTGTTTTCGTTTTTGTTTTCGTTTTTGTTTTCGTTTTTGTTTTCGTTTTTGTTTTCGTTTTTGTTTTTGTTTTCGTTTTCGTTTTCGTTTTTGTTTTCTTTTTTGTTTTCGTTTTTGTTTTCGTTTTTGTTTTCGTTTTTGTTTTCGTTTTTGTTTTCGTTTTTGTTTTCGTTTTTGTATTCTTTTTTGTTTTCGTTTTTGTTTTCGTTTTTGTTTTCTTTTTTGTTTTCGTTTTTGTTTTCGTTTTTGTTTTCGTTTTTGTTTTCGTTTTTGTTTTCGTTTTTGTTTTCGTTTTTGTTTTCGTTTTTGTTTTCGTTTTTGTTTTCGTTTTTGTTTTTGTTTTCGTTTTTGTTTTCGTTTTTGTTTTCGTTTTTGTTTTCGTTTTTGTTTTTGTTTTCCTTTTTGTTTTCGTTTTTGTTTTCGTTTTTGTTTTCGTTTTTGTTTTCGTTTTTGTTTTCGTTTTTGTTTTTGTTTTTGTTTTCGTTTTTGTTTTCGTTTTTGTTTTCGTTTTTGTTTTCGTTTTTGTTTTCGTTTTTGTTTTTGTTTTCGTTTTTGTTTTCGTTTTTGTTTTCGTTTTTGTTTTCGTTTTTGTTTTCGTTTTTGTTTTTGTTTTCGTTTTTGTTTTCGTTTTTGTTTTCGTTTTTGTTTTCGTTTTTGTTTTCGTTTTTGTTTTCGTTTTTGTTTTTGTTTTCGTTTTTGTTTTCGTTTTTGTTTTTGTTTTCCTTTTCGTTTTTGTTTGTGTTTTTGTTTTCGTTTTTGTTTTCGTTTTTGTTTTCGTTTTTGTTTTCGTTTTTGTTTTCGTTTTTGTTTTCGTTTTTGTTTTCGTGTTTGTTTTCGTTTTTGTTTTCGTTTTTGTTTTCGTTTTTGTTTTTGTTTTCGTTTTTGTTTTCGTTTTTGTTTTTGTTTTCCTTTCCGTTTTTGTTTGTGTTTTTGTTTTTGTCCTTGTTTCTGTCCTTGTCTTTGTCTTAATTGGTTTTTGTTTGTACGAGACTAAGTCCAGCGGCATAATGCTCTTCGATCCCACACGACCAAGTCCAGCGGCGTGTCGCTCCTAGGGCTGTTGCGAATACTTAAAAGTCCCTACGGTCAAAATCATTGGGTTGCGACTCACCTTTACGAGTTGCTCGCTCGCTGCGCTCGCTCGGAATGTTATAGCCTTACCTAAAACCAATCCACCTTGCGTTCGTTTTTCGAAAAGACCGCGATTTTCCGATAATTTACAGACGCGCGGGATCGGTTTTGAGGTTAGGCTAGTTTTATAAGAGCGAGCGAAGCGAGCGAGAAGCTACATCAATTCCCGCGCTATAGTTATATATCAAATGTTCTTTACTAACAATTCTCACCGATCGAAAGAAAGTTTCTGATTTGATAGAAGAATAACAGATATGTTTCGCTAGGTACGCGATTCGTGCTGATCGATGTATCTCGATGATGTTTTTGTTTTCGTTTTTGTTTTCGTTTTTGTTTTCGTTTTTGTTTTCGTGTTTGTTTTAGTTTTTGTTTTCGTTTTCGTTTTCGTTTTTGTTTTCTTTTTTGTTTTCGTTTTTGTTTTCGTTTTTGTTTTCGTTTTTGTTTTCGTTTTTGTTTTCGTTTTTGTTTTCGTTTTTGTTTTCGTTTTTGTTTTCGTTTTTGTTTTCGTTTTTGATTTCGTTTTTGTTTTCGTTTTTGTTTTCGTTTTTGTTTTCGTTTTTGTTTTCGTTTTTGTTTTCGTTTTTGTTTTCGTTTTTCTTTTCGTGTTTGTTTTCGTTTTTGTTTTCGTTTTTGTTTTCTTTTTTGTTTTCGTTTTTGTTTTCGTTTTTGTTTTCGTTTTTGTTTTCGTTTTTGTTTTTGTTTTCCTTTTCGTTTTTGTTTGTGTTTTTGTTTTCGTTTTTGTTTTCGTTTTTGTTTTCGTTTTTGTTTTCGTTTTTGTTTTCGTTTTTGTTTTCGTGTTTGTTTTCGTTTTTGTTTTCGTTTTTGTTTTCGTTTTTGTTTTTGTTTTCGTTTTTGTTTTCGTTTTTGTTTTTGTTTTCCTTTTCGTTTTTGTTTGTGTTTTTGTTTTTGTCCTTGTTTCTGTCCTTGTCTTTGTCTTAATTGGTTTTTGTTTGTACGAGACTAAGTCCAGCGGCATAATGCTCTTCGATCGCACACGACCAAGTCCAGCGGCGTGTCGCTCCTAGGGCTGTTGCGAATACTTAAAAGTCCCTACGGTCAAAATCATTGGGTTGCGACTCACCTTTACGAGTTGCTCGCTCGCTGCGCTCGCTCGGAATGTTATAGCCTTACCTAAAACCAATCCACCTTGCGTTCGTTTTTCGAAAAGACCGCGATTTTCCGATAATTTACAGACGCGCGGGATCGGTTTTGAGGTTAGGCTAGTTTTATAAGAGCGAGCGAAGCGAGCGAGAAGCTACATCAATTCCCGCGCTATAGTTATATATCAAATGTTCTTTACTAACAATTCTCACCGATCGAAAGAAAGTTTCTGATTTGATAGAAGAATAACAGATATGTTTCGCTAGGTACGCGATTCGTGCTGATCGATGTATCTCGATGATGTTTTTGTTTTCGTTTTTGTTTTCGTTTTTGTTTTCGTTTTTGTTTTCGTTTTTGTTTTCTTTTTTGTTTTCGTTTTTGTTTTCGTTTTTGTTTTCGTTTTTGTTTTCGTTTTTGTTTTCGTTTTTGTTTTCGTTTTTGTTTTCGTTTTTGTTTTTGTTTTCGTTTTTGTTTTCGTTTTTGTTTTCGTTTTTGTTTTCGTTTTTGTTTTCGTTTTCGTTTTTGTTTTCGTTTTTGTTTTCGTTTTTGTTTTCGTTTTTGTTTTCGTTTTTGTTTTCGTTTTTGTTTTCGTTTTTGTTTTCGTTTTTGTTTTTGTTTTCGTTTTTGTTTTCGTTTTTGTTTTTGTTTTCCTTTTCGTTTTTGTTTGTGTTTTTGTTTTCGTTTTTGTTTTCGTTTTTGTTTTCGTTTTTGTTTTCGTTTTTGTTTTCGTGTTTGTTTTCGTTTTTGTTTTCGTTTTTGTTTTCGTTTTTGTTTTTGTTTTCGTTTTTGTTTTCGTTTTTGTTTTTGTTTTCCTTTTCGTTTTTGTTTGTGTTTTTGTTTTTGTCCTTGTTTCTGTCCTTGTCTTTGTCTTAATTGGTTTTTGTTTGTACGAGACTAAGTCCAGCGGCATAATGCTCTTCGATCGCACACGACCAAGTCCAGCGGCGTGTCGCTCCTAGGGCTGTTGCGAATACTTAAAAGTCCCTACGGTCAAAATCATTGGGTTGCGACTCACCTTTACGAGTTGCTCGCTCGCTTCGCTCGCTCGGAATGTTATAGCCTTACCTAAAACCAATCCACCTGGCGTTCGTTTTTCGAAAAGACCGCGATTTTCCGATAATTTACAGACGCGCGGGATCGGTTTTGAGGTTAGGCTAGTTTTATAAGAGCGAGCGAAGCGAGCGAGAAGCTACATCAATTCCCGCGCTATAGTTATATATCAAATGTTCTTTACTAACAATTCTCACCGATCGAAAGAAAGTTTCTGATTTGATAGAAGAATAACAGATATGTTTCGCTAGGTACGCGATTCGTGCTGATCGATGTATCTCGATGATGTTTTTGTTTTCGTTTTTGTTTTCGTTTTTGTTTTCGTTTTTGTTTTCGTTTTTGTTTTCGTTTTTGTTTTCGTTTTTGTTTTCGTTTTTGTTTTCGTTTTTGTTTTCGTTTTTGTTTTCGTGTTTGTTTTCGTTTTTGTTTTCGTTTTTGTTTTCTTTTTTGTTTTCGTTTTTGTTTTCGTTTTTGTTTTCTTTTTTGTTTTCGTTTTTGTTTTCGTTTTTGTTTTCGTTTTTGTTTTCGTTTTTGTTTTTGTTTTTGTTTTCGTTTTTGTTTTCGTTTTTGTTTTCGTTTTTGTTTTCGTTTTTGATTTCGTTTTTGTTTTCGTTTTTGTTTTCGTGTTTGTTTTCGTTTTTGTTTTCGTTTTTGTTTTCGTTTTTGTTTTCGTTTTTGTTTTCGTTTTTGTTTTCGTGTTTGTTTTCGTTTTTGTTTTCGTTTTCGTTTTCGTTTTTGTTTTCTTTTTTGTTTTCGTGTTTGTTTTCGTTTTTGTTTTCGTTTTTGTTTTCGTTTTTGTTTTCGTTTTTGTTTTCGTTTTTGTTTTCGTTTTTGTTTTCGTTTTTGTTTTCGTTTTTGATTTCGTTTTTGTTTTCGTTTTTGTTTTCGTTTTTGTTTTCGTTTTTGTTTTCGTTTTTGTTTTCGTGTTTGTTTTCGTTTTTGTTTTCGTTTTTGTTTTCGTTTTTGTTTTTGTTTTCGTTTTTGTTTTTGTTTGTGTCCTTGTTTCTGTCCTTGTCTTTGTCTTAATTGGTTTTTGTTTGTACGAGACTAAGTCCAGCGGCATAATGCTCTTCGATCGCACACGACCAAGTCCAGCGGCGTGTCGCTCCTAGGGCTGTTGCGAATACTTAAAAGTCCCTACGGTCAAAATCATTGGGTTGCGACTCACCTTTACGAGTTGCTCGATCGCTGCGCTCGCTCGGAATGTTATAGCCTTACCTAAAACCAATCCACCTTGCGTTCGTTTTTCGAAAAGACCGCGATTTTCCGATAATTTACAGACGCGCGGGATCGGTTTTGAGGTTAGGCTAGTTTTATAAGAGCGAGCGAAGCGAGCGAGAAGCTACATCAATTCCCGCGCTATAGTTATATATCAAATGTTCTTTACTAACAATTCTCACCGATCGAAAGAAAGTTTCTGATTTGATAGAAGAATAACAGATATGTTTCGCTAGGTACGCGATTCGTGCTGATCGATGTATCTCGATGATGTTTTTGTTTTCGTTTTTGTTTTCGTTTTTGTTTTCGTTTTTGTTTTCGTTTTTGTTTTCGTTTTTGTTTTCGTTTTTGTTTTCGTTTTTGTTTTTGTTTTCCTTTTCGTTTTTGTTTTCGTTTTTGTTTTCGTTTTTGTTTTCGTGTTTGTTTTCGTTTTTGTTTTCGTTTTCGTTTTCGTTTTTGTTTTCTTTTTTGTTTTCGTTTTTGTTTTCGTTTTTGTTTTCGTTTTTGTTTTCGTTTTTGTTTTTGTTTTTGTTTTTGTTTTCGTTTTTGTTTTCGTTTTTGTTTTCGTTTTTGTTTTCGTTTTTGATTTCGTTTTTGTTTTCGTTTTTGTTTTCGTGTTTGTTTTCGTTTTTGTTTTCGTTTTTGTTTTCGTTTTTGTTTTCGTTTTTGTTTTCGTTTTTGTTTTCGTTTTTGTTTTCGTGTTTGTTTTCGTTTTTGTTTTCGTTTTCGTTTTTGTTTTCTTTTTTGTTTTCGTGTTTGTTTTCGTTTTTGTTTTCGTTTTTGTTTTCGTTTTTGTTTTCGTTTTTGTTTTCGTTTTTGTTTTCGTTTTTGTTTTCGTTTTTGTTTTCGTTTTTGTTTTCGTTTTTGTTTTCGTTTTTGATTTCGTTTTTGTTTTCGTTTTTGTTTTCGTTTTTGTTTTCGTTTTTGTTTTCGTTTTTGTTTTCGTGTTTGTTTTCGTTTTTGTTTTCGTTTTTGTTTTCGTTTTTGTTTTTGTTTTCGTTTTTGTTTTTGTTTTTGTCCTAGTTTCTGTCCTTGTCTTTGTCTTAATTGGTTTTTGTTTGTACGAGACTAAGTCCAGCGGCATAATGCTCTTCGATCGCACACGACCAAGTCCAGCGGCGTGTCGCTCCTAGGGCTGTTGCGAATACTTAAAAGTCCCTACGGTCAAAATCATTGGGTTGCGACTCACCTTTACGAGTTGCTCGCTCGCTGCGCTCGCTCGGAATGTTATAGCCTTACCTAAAACCAATCCACCTTGCGTTCGTTTTTCGAAAAGACCGCGATTTTCCGATAATTTACAGACGCGCGGGATCGGTTTTGAGGTTAGGCTAGTTTTATAAGAGCGAGCGAAGCGAGCGAGAAGCTACATCAATTCCCGCGCTATAGTTATATATCAAATGTTCTTTACTAACAATTCTCACCGATCGAAAGAAAGTTTCTGATTTGATAGAAGAATAACAGATATGTTTCGCTAGGTACGCGATTCGTGCTGATCGATGTATCTCGATGATGTTTTTGTTTTCGTTTTTGTTTTCGTTTTTGTTTTCGTTTTTGTTTTCGTTTTTGTTTTCGTTTTTGTTTTCGTTTTTGTTTTCGTTTTTGTTTTTGTTTTCCTTTTCGTTTTTGTTTTCGTTTTTGTTTTCGTTTTTGTTTTCGTTTTTGTTTTCGTTTTTGTTTTCGTTTTTGTTTTCGTTTTTGTTTTCGTTTTTGTTTTCGTTTTTGTTTTCGTTTTTGTTTTCGTGTTTGTTTTCGTTTTTGTTTTCGTTTTTGTTTTCGTTTTTGTTTTTGTTTTCGTTTTTGTTTTTGTTTTTGTCCTTGTTTCTGTCCTTGTCTTTGTCTTAATTGGTTTTTGTTTGTACGAGACTAAGTCCAGCGGCATAATGCTCTTCGATCGCACACGACCAAGTCCAGCGGCGTGTCGCTCCTAGGGCTGTTGCGAATACTTAAAAGTCCCTACGGTCAAAATCATTGGGTTGCGACTCACCTTTACGAGTTGCTCGCTCGCTGCGCTCGCTCGGTATGTTATAGCCTTACCTAAAACCAATCCACCTTGCGTTCGTTTTTCGAAAAGACCGCGATTTTCCGATAATTTACAGACGCGCGGGATCGGTTTTGAGGTTAGGCTAGTTTTATAAGAGCGAGCGAAGCGAGCGAGAAGCTACATCAATTCCCGCGCTATAGTTATATATCAAATGTTCTTTACTAACAATTCTCACCGATCGAAAGAAAGTTTCTGATTTGATAGAAGAATAACAGATATGTTTCGCTAGGTACGCGATTCGTGCTGATCGATGTATCTCGATGATGTTGTTGTTTTCGTTTTTGTTTTCGTTTTTGTTTTCGTTTTTGTTTTCGTTTTTGATTTCGTTTTTGTTTTCGTTTTTGTTTTCGTTTTTGTTTTCGTTTTTGTTTTCGTTTTTGTTTTCGTTTTTGTTTTCGTTTTTGTTTTTGTTTTCGTTTTTGTTTTCGTTTTTGTTTTTGTTTTCCTTTTCGTTTTTGTTTGTGTTTTTGTTTTTGTCCTTGTTTCTGTCCTTGTCTTTGTCTTAATTGGTTTTTGTTTGTACGAGACTAAGTCCAGCGGCATAATGCTCTTCGATCGCACACGACCAAGTCCAGCGGCGTGTCGCTCCTAGGGCTGTTGCGAATACTTAAAAGTCCCTACGGTCAAAATCATTGGGTTGCGACTCACCTTTACGAGTTGCTCGCTCGCTGCGCTCGCTCGGAATGTTATAGCCTTACCTAAAACCAATCCACCTTGCGTTCGTTTTTCGAAAAGACCGCGATTTTCCGATAATTTACAGACGCGCGGGATCGGTTTTGAGGTTAGGCTAGTTTTATAAGAGCGAGCGAAGCGAGCGAGAAGCTACATCAATTCCCGCGCTATAGTTATATATCAAATGTTCTTTACTAACAATTCTCACCGATCGAAAGAAAGTTTCTGATTTGATAGAAGAATAACAGATATGTTTCGCTAGGTACGCGATTCGTGCTGATCGATGTATCTCGATGATGTTTTTGTTTTCGTTTTTGTTTTCGTTTTTGTTTTCGTTTTTGTTTTCGTTTTTGTTTTCGTTTTTGTTTTCGTTTTTGTTTTCGTTTTTGTTTTTGTTTTCCTTTTCGTTTTTGTTTTTGTTTTCGTTTTTGTTTTTGTTTTTGTCCTTGTTTCTGTCCTTGTCTTTGTCTTAATTGGTTTTTGTTTGTACGAGACTAAGTCCAGCGGCATAATGCTCTTCGATCGCACACGACCAAGTCCAGCGGCGTGTCGCTCCTAGGGCTGTTGCGAATACTTAAAAGTCCCTACGGTCAAAATCATTGGGTTGCGACTCACCTTTACGAGTTGCTCGCTCGCTGCGCTCGCTCGGAATGTTATAGCCTTACCTAAAACCAATCCACCTTGCGTTCGTTTTTCGAAAAGACCGCGATTTTCCGATAATTTACAGACGCGCGGGATCGGTTTTGAGGTTAGGCTAGTTTTATAAGAGCGAGCGAAGCGAGCGAGAAGCTACATCAATTCCCGCGCTATAGTTATATATCAAATGTTCTTTACTAACAATTCTCACCGATCGAAAGAAAGTTTCTGATTTGATAGAAGAATAACAGATATGTTTCGCTAGGTACGCGATTCGTGCTGATCGATGTATCTCGATGATGTTTTTGTTTTCGTTTTTGTTTTCGTTTTTGTTTTCGTTTTTGTTTTCGTTTTTGTTTTCGTTTTTGTTTTCGTTTTTGTTTTCGTTTTTGTTTTCGTGTTTGTTTTCGTTTTTGTTTTCGTTTTCGTTTTCGTTTTTGTTTTCTTTTTTGTTTTCGTTTTTGTTTTCGTTTTTGTTTTCGTTTTTGTTTTCGTTTTTGTTTTTGTTTTTGTTTTCGTTTTTGTTGTCGTTTTTGTTTTCGTTTTTGTTTTCGTTTTTGATTTCGTTTTTGTTTTCGTTTTTGTTTTCGTGTTTGTTTTCGTTTTTGTTTTCGTTTTTGTTTTCGTTTTTGTTTTCGTTTTTGTTTTCGTTTTTGTTTTCGTGTTTGTTTTCGTTTTTGTTTTCGTTTTCGTTTTCGTTTTTGTTTTCTTTTTTGTTTTCGTGTTTGTTTTCGTTTTTGTTTTCGTTTTTGTTTTCGGTTTTGTTTTCGTTTTTGTTTTCGTTTTTGTTTTCGTGTTTGTTTTCGTTTTTGTTTTCGTTTTCGTTTTCGTTTTTGTTTTCTTTTTTGTTTTCGTTTTTGTTTTCGTTTTTGTTTTCGTTTTTGTTTTCGTTTTTGTTTTTGTTTTTGTTTTCGTTTTTGTTGTCGTTTTTGTTTTCGTTTTTGTTTTCGTTTTTGATTTCGTTTTTGTTTTCGTTTTTGTTTTCGTGTTTGTTTTCGTTTTTGTTTTCGTTTTTGTTTTCGTTTTTGTTTTCGTTTTTGTTTTCGTTTTTGTTTTCGTGTTTGTTTTCGTTTTTGTTTTCGTTTTCGTTTTCGTTTTTGTTTTCTTTTTTGTTTTCGTGTTTGTTTTCGTTTTTGTTTTCGTTTTTGTTTTCGGTTTTGTTTTCGTTTTTGTTTTCGTTTTTGTTTTCGTTTTTGTTTTCGTTTTTGTTTTCGTTTTTGATTTCGTTTTTGTTTTCGTTTTTGTTTTCGTTTTTGTTTTCGTTTTTGTTTTCGTTTTTGTTTTCGTGTTTGTTTTCGTTTTTGTTTTCGTTTTTGTTTTCGTTTTTGTTTTTGTTTTCGTTTTTGTTTTTGTTTTTGTCCTTGTTTCTGTCCTTGTCTTTGTCTTAATTGGTTTTTGTTTGTACGAGACTAAGTCCAGCGGCATAATGCTCTTCGATCGCACACGACCAAGTCCAGCGGCGTGTCGCTCCTAGGGCTGTTGCGAATACTTAAAAGTCCCTACGGTCAAAATCATTGGGTTGCGACTCACCTTTACGAGTTGCTCGCTCGCTGCGCTCGCTCGGTATGTTATAGCCTTACCTAAAACCAATCCACCTTGCGTTCGTTTTTCGAAAAGACCGCGATTTTCCGATAATTTACAGACGCGCGGGATCGGTTTTGAGGTTAGGCTAGTTTTATAAGAGCGAGCGAAGCGAGCGAGAAGCTACATCAATTCCCGCGCTATAGTTATATATCAAATGTTCTTTACTAACAATTCTCACCGATCGAAAGAAAGTTTCTGATTTGATAGAAGAATAACAGATATGTTTCGCTAGGTACGCGATTCGTGCTGATCGATGTATCTCGATGATGTTGTTGTTTTCGTTTTTGTTTTCGTTTTTGTTTTCGTTTTTGTTTTCGTTTTTGATTTCGTTTTTGTTTTCGTTTTTGTTTTCGTTTTTGTTTTCGTTTTTGTTTTCGTTTTTGTTTTCGTTTTTGTTTTCGTTTTTGTTTTTGTTTTCGTTTTTGTTTTCGTTTTTGTTTTTGTTTTCCTTTTCGTTTTTGTTTGTGTTTTTGTTTTTGTCCTTGTTTCTGTCCTTGTCTTTGTCTTAATTGGTTTTTGTTTGTACGAGACTAAGTCCAGCGGCATAATGCTCTTCGATCGCACACGACCAAGTCCAGCGGCGTGTCGCTCCTAGGGCTGTTGCGAATACTTAAAAGTCCCTACGGTCAAAATCATTGGGTTGCGACTCACCTTTACGAGTTGCTCGCTCGCTGCGCTCGCTCGGAATGTTATAGCCTTACCTAAAACCAATCCACCTTGCGTTCGTTTTTCGAAAAGACCGCGATTTTCCGATAATTTACAGACGCGCGGGATCGGTTTTGAGGTTAGGCTAGTTTTATAAGAGCGAGCGAAGCGAGCGAGAAGCTACATCAATTCCCGCGCTATAGTTATATATCAAATGTTCTTTACTAACAATTCTCACCGATCGAAAGAAAGTTTCTGATTTGATAGAAGAATAACAGATATGTTTCGCTAGGTACGCGATTCGTGCTGATCGATGTATCTCGATGATGTTTTTGTTTTCGTTTTTGTTTTCGTTTTTGTTTTCGTTTTTGTTTTCGTTTTTGTTTTCGTTTTTGTTTTCGTTTTTGATTTCGTTTTTGTTTTCGTTTTTGTTTTCGTTTTTGTTTTCGTTTTTGTTTTCGTTTTTGTTTTCGTTTTTGTTTTCGTTTTTGTTTTCGTGTTTGTTTTCGTTTTTGTTTTCGTTTTCGTTTTCGTTTTTGTTTTCTTTTTTGTTTTCGTTTTTGTTTTCGTTTTTGTTTTCGTTTTTGTTTTCGTTTTTGTTTTT
>NW_026869732.1:675000-677500 GCF_905332965.1 Bombus pascuorum | reverse complement strand
TTTCGTTTTTGTTTTCGTTTTTGTTTTCGTTTTTGTTTTCGTGTTTGTTTTCGTTTTTGTTTTCGTTTTTGTTTTCGTTTTTGTTTTTGTTTTTGTCCTTGTTTCTGTCCTTGTCTTTGTCTTAATTGGTTTTTGTTTGTACGAGACTAAGTCCAGCGGCATAATGCTCTTCGATCGCACACGACCAAGTCCAGCGGCGTGTCGCTCCTAGGGCTGTTGCGAATACTTAAAAGTCCCTACGGTCAAAATCATTGGGTTGCGACTCACCTTTACGAGTTGCTCGCTCGCTGCGCTCGCTCGGAATGTTATAGCCTTACCTAAAACCAATCCACCTTGCGTTCGTTTTTCGAAAAGACCGCGATTTTCCGATAATTTACAGACGCGCGGGATCGGTTTTGAGGTTAGGCTAGTTTTATAAGAGCGAGCGAAGCGAGCGAGAAGCTACATCAATTCCCGCGCTATAGTTATATATCAAATGTTCTTTACTAACAATTCTCACCGATCGAAAGAAAGTTTCTGATTTGATAGAAGAATAACAGATATGTTTCGCTAGGTACGCGATTCGTGCTGATCGATGTATCTCGATGATGTTTTTGTTTTCGTTTTTGTTTTCGTTTTTGTTTTTGTTTTCGTTTTTGTTTTCGTTTTTGTTTTCGTTTTTGTTTTCGTTTTTGTTTTCGTTTTTGTTTTCGTTTTTGTTTTCGTTTTTGTTTTCGTTTTTGTTTTCGTTTTTGTTTTCGTGTTTGTTTTCGTTTTTGTTTTCGTTTTCGTTTTCGTTTTTGTTTTCTTTTTTGTTTTCGTTTTTGTTTTCGTTTTTGTTTTCGTTTTTGTTTTCGTTTTTGTTTTCGTTTTTGTTTTCGTTTTTGTTTTCGTGTTTGTTTTCGTTTTTGTTTTCGTTTTTGATTTCGTTTTTGTTTTCGTTTTTGTTTTCGTTTTTGTTTTCGTTTTTGTTTTCGTTTTTGATTTCGTTTTTGTTTTCGTTTTTGTTTTCGTTTTTGTTTTCGTTTTTGTTTTCGTTTTTGTTTTCGTTTTTGTTTTCGTTTTTGTTTTCGTTTTTGTTTTTGTTTTCGTTTTTGTTTTCGTTTTTGTTTTCGTTTTTGTTTTCGTTTTTGTTTTCGTTTTTGTTTTTGTTTTCGTTTTCGTTTTTGTTTTTGTTTTTGTTTTCGTTTTTGTTTTCGTTTTTGTTTTCGTTTTTGTTTTCGTTTTTGTTTTCGTTTTTGTTTTTGTTTTCGTTTTTGTTTTCGTTTTTGTTTTCGTTTTTGTTTTCGTTTTTGTTTTCGTTTTTGTTTTCGTTTTTGTTTTTGTTTTCGTTTTTGTTTTCGTTTTTGTTTTTGTTTTCCTTTTCGTTTTTGTTTGTGTTTTTGTTTTCGTTTTTGTTTTCGTTTTTGTTTTCGTTTTTGTTTTCGTTTTTGTTTTCGTTTTTGTTTTCGTGTTTGTTTTCGTTTTTGTTTTCGTTTTTGTTTTCGTTTTTGTTTTTGTTTTCGTTTTTGTTTTCGTTTTTGTTTTTGTTTTCCTTTTCGTTTTTGTTTGTGTTTTTGTTTTTTTCCTTGTTTCTGTCCTTGTCTTTGTCTTAATTGGTTTTTGTTTGTACGAGACTAAGTCCAGCGGCATAATGCTCTTCGATCGCACACGACCAAGTCCAGCGGCGTGTCGCTCCTAGGGCTGTTGCGAATACTTAAAAGTCCCTACGGTCAAAATCATTGGGTTGCGACTCACCTTTACGAGTTGCTCGCTCGCTGCGCTCGCTCGGAATGTTATAGCCTTACCTAAAACCAATCCACCTTGCGTTCGTTTTTCGAAAAGACCGCGATTTTCCGATAATTTACAGACGCGCGGGATCGGTTTTGAGGTTAGGCTAGTTTTATAAGAGCGAGCGAAGCGAGCGAGAAGCTACATCAATTCCCGCGCTATAGTTATATATCAAATGTTCTTTACTAACAATTCTCACCGATCGAAAGAAAGTTTCTGATTTGATAGAAGAATAACAGATATGTTTCGCTAGGTACGCGATTCGTGCTGATCGATGTATCTCGATGATGTTTTTGTTTTCGTTTTTGTTTTCGTTTTTGTTTTCGTTTTTGTTTTCGTTTTTGTTTTCGTTTTTGTTTTCGTTTTTGTTTTCGTTTTTGTTTTCGTTTTTGTTTTCGTTTTTGTTTTCGTTTTTGTTTTCGTTTTTGTTTTCGTGTTTGTTTTCGTTTTTGTTTTCGTTTTCGTTTTCGTTTTTGTTTTCTTTTTTGTTTTCGTTTTTGTTTTCGTTTTTGTTTTCGTTTTTGTTTTCGTTTTTGTTTTCGTTTTTGTTTTCGTTTTTGATTTCGTTTTTGTTTTCGTTTTTGTTTTCGTTTTTGTTTTCGTTTTTGTTTTCGTTTTTGTTTTCGTTTTTGTTTTCGTTTTTGTTTTCGTTTTTGTTTTCGTTTTTGTTTTCTTTTTTGTTTTCGTTTTTGTTTTCGTTTTTGTTTTCTTTTTTGTTTTCTTTTTTGTTTTCGTTTTTGTTTTCGTTTTT
>NW_026869732.1:667500-670000 GCF_905332965.1 Bombus pascuorum | reverse complement strand
TCGTGTTTGTTTTCGTTTTTGTTTTTGTTTTCGTTTTCGTTTTTGTTTTTGTTTTTGTTTTTGATTTTGTTTTTGTTTTTGTCCTTGTTTCTGTCCTTGTCTTTGTCTTAATTGGTTTTTGTTTGTACGAGACTAAGTCCAGCGGCATAATGCTCTTCGATCCCACACGACCAAGTCCAGCGGCGTGTCGCTCCTAGGGCTGTTGCGAATACTTAAAAGTCCCTACGGTCAAAATCATTGGGTTGCGACTCACCTTTACGAGTTGCTCGCTCGCTGCGCTCGCTCGGAATGTTATAGCCTTTCCTAAAACCAATCCACCTTGCGTTCGTTTTTCGAAAAGAACGCGATTTTCCGATAATTTACAGACGCGCGGGATCGGTTTTGAGGTTAGGCTAGTTTTATAAGAGCGAGCGAAGCGAGCGAGAAGCTACATCAATTCCCGCGCTATAGTTATATATCAAATGTTCTTTACCAACAATTCTCACCGATCGAAAGAAAGTTTCTGATTTGATAGAAGAATAACAGATATGTTTCGCTAGGTACGCGATTCGTGCTGATCGATGTATCTCGATGATGTTGTTGTTTTCGTTTTTGTTTTCGTTTTTGTTTTCGTTTTTGTTTTCGTTTTTCTTTTCGTGTTTGTTTTCGTTTTTGTTTTCGTTTTTGTTTTCGTTTTTGTTTTCGTTTTTGTTTTCGTTTTTGTTTTCGTTTTTGTTTTCGTTTTTGTTTTCGTTTTTGTTTTCGTTTTTGTTTTCGTTTTTGTTTTCGTGTTTGTTTTCGTTTTTGTTTTCGTTTTCGTTTTTGTTTTTGTTTTTGTTTTCGTTTTTGTTTTCGTTTTTGTTTTCGTTTTTGTTTTCGTTTTTGTTTTCGTTTTTGTTTTCGTTTTTGTTTTCGTGTTTGTTTTCGTTTTTGTTTTCGTTTTCGTTTTTGTTTTTGTTTTTGATTTCGTTTTTGTTTTCGTTTTTGTTTTCGTTTTTGTTTTCGTTTTTGTTTTTGTTTTCGTTTTTGTTTTCGTTTTTGTTTTCGTTTTTGTTTTCGTTTTTGTTTTCGTTTTTGTTTTCGTTTTTGTTTTTGTTTTCGTTTTTGTTTTCGTTTTTGTTTTTGTTTTCCTTTTCGTTTTTGTTTGTGTTTTTGTTTTCGTTTTTGTTTTCGTTTTTGTTTTCGTTTTTGTTTTCGTTTTTGTTTTCGTTTTTGTTTTCGTGTTTGTTTTCGTTTCGTTTTCGTTTTTGTTTTCGTGTTTGTTTTCGTTTTTGTTTTCGTTTTCGTTTTTGTTTTTGTTTTTGTTTTTGATTTTGTTTTTGTTTTTGTCCTTGTTTCTGTCCTTGTCTTTGTCTTAATTGGTTTTTGTTTGTACGAGACTAAGTCCAGCGGCATAATGCTCTTCGATCGCACACGACCAAGTCCAGCGGCGTGTCGCTCCTAGGGCTGTTGCGAATACTTAAAAGTCCCTACGGTCAAAATCATTGGGTTGCGACTCACCTTTACGAGTTGCTCGCTCGCTGCGCTCGCTCGGAATGTTATAGCCTTACCTAAAACCAATCCACCTTGCGTTCGTTTTTCGAAAAGACCGCGATTTTCCGATAATTTACAGACGCGCGGGATCGGTTTTGAGGTTAGGCTAGTTTTATAAGAGCGAGCGAAGCGAGCGAGAAGCTACATCAATTCCCGCGCTATAGTTATATATCAAATGTTCTTTACTAACAATTCTCACCGATCGAAAGAAAGTTTCTGATTTGATAGAAGAATAACAGATATGTTTCGCTAGGTACGCGATTCGTGCTGATCGATGTATCTCGATGATGTTTTTGTTTTCGTTTTTGTTTTCGTTTTTGTTTTCGTTTTTGTTTTCGTTTTTGTTTTCGTTTTTGTTTTCGTTTTTGTTTTCGTTTTTGTTTTCGTTTTTGTTTTCGTTTTTGTTTTCGTTTTTGTTTTCGTTTTTGTTTTCGTGTTTGTTTTCGTTTTTGTTTTCCTTTTCGTTTTCGTTTTTGTTTTCTTTTTTGTTTTCGTTTTTGTTTTCGTTTTTGTTTTCGTTTTTGTTTTCGTTTTTGTATTCGTTTTTGTTTTCGTTTTTGTTTTCGTTTTTGTTTTCGTTTTTGTTTTCGTTTTTGATTTCGTTTTTGTTTTCGTTTTTGTTTTCGTTTTTGTTTTCGTTTTTGTTTTCGTTTTTGTTTTCGTTTTTGTTTTCGTTTTTGTTTTCGTTTTTGTTTTCGTGTTTGTTTTCGTTTTTGTTTTCGTTTTTGTTTTCGTTTTTGTTTTCGTTTTTGTTTTCGTTTTTATTTCTTTTTTGTTTTCGTTTTTGTTTTCGTTTTTGTTTTCGTTTTTGTTTTCGTTTTTGTTTTCGTTTTTGTTTTCGTTTTTGTTTTCGTTTTTGTTTTCGTTTTTGTTTTCGTTTTTGATTTCGTTTTTGTTTTCGTTTTTGTTTTCGTTTTTGTTTTCGTTTTTGTTTTCGTTTTTGTTTTCGTTTTTGTTTTCGTTTTTGTTTTCGTGTTTGTTTTCGTTT
>NW_026869732.1:635000-662500 GCF_905332965.1 Bombus pascuorum | reverse complement strand
TAATTTACAGACGCGCGGGATCGGTTTTGAGGTTAGGCTAGTTTTATAAGAGCGAGCGAAGCGAGCGAGAAGCTACATCAATTCCCGCGCTATAGTTATATATCAAATGTTCTTTACTAACAATTCTCACCGATCGAAAGAAAGTTTCTGATTTGATAGAAGAATAACAGATATGTTTCGCTAGGTACGCGATTCGTGCTGATCGATGTATCTCGATGATGTTTTTGTTTTCGTTTTTGTTTTCGTTTTTGTTTTCGTTTTTGTTTTCGTTTTTGTTTTCGTTTTTGTTTTCGTTTTTGTTTTCGTTTTTGTTTTCGTTTTTGTTTTCGTTTTTGTTTTCGTTTTTGTTTTCGTGTTTGTTTTCGTTTTTGTTTTCGTTTTCGTTTTTGTTTTTGTTTTCGTTTTTGTTTTCGTTTTTGTTTTCGTTTTTGTTTTCGTTTTTGTTTTCGTTTTTTTTTCGTTTTTGTTTTCGTGTTTGTTTTCGTTTTTGTTTTCGTTTTCGTTTTTGTTTTTGTTTTTGTTTTTGTTTTTGATTTCGTTTTTGTTTTCGTTTTTGTTTTCGTTTTTGTTTTCGTTTTTGTTTTCGTTTTTGTTTTTGTTTTCGTTTTTGTTTTCGTTTTTGTTTTCGTTTTTGTTTTCGTTTTTGTTTTCGTTTTTGTTTTCGTTTTTGTTTTTGTTTTCGTTTTTGTTTTCGTTTTTGTTTTTGTTTTCCTTTTCGTTTTTGTTTGTGTTTTTGTTTTCGTTTTTGTTTTCGTTTTTGTTTTCGTTTTTGTTTTCGTTTTTGTTTTCGTTTTTGTTTTCGTTTTTGTTTTCGTGTTTGTTTTCGTTTTTGTTTTCGTTTTTGTTTTCGTTTTTGTTTTTGTTTTCGTTTTTGTTTTCGTTTTTGTTTTTGTTTTCCTTTTCGTTTTTGTTTGTGTTTTTGTTTTTGTCCTTGTTTCTGTCCTTGTCTTTGTCTTAATTGGTTTTTGTTTGTACGAGACTAAGTCCAGCGGCATAATGCTCTTCGATCGCACACGACCAAGTCCAGCGGCGTGTCGCTCCTAGGGCTGTTGCGAATACTTAAAAGTCCCTACGGTCAAAATCATTGGGTTGCGACTCACCTTTACGAGTTGCTCGCTCGCTGCGCTCGCTCGGAATGTTATAGCCTTACCTAAAACCAATCCACCTTGCGTTCGTTTTTCGAAAAGACCGCGATTTTCCGATAATTTACAGACGCGCGGGATCGGTTTTGAGGTTAGGCTAGTTTTATAAGAGCGAGCGAAGCGAGCGAGAAGCTACATCAATTCCCGCGCTATAGTTATATATCAAATGTTCTTTACTAACAATTCTCACCGATCGAAAGAAAGTTTCTGATTTGATAGAAGAATAACAGATATGTTTCGCTAGGTACGCGATTCGTGCTGATCGATGTATCTCGATGATGTTTTTGTTTTCGTTTTTGTTTTCGTTTTTGTTTTCGTTTTTGTTTTCCTTTTTGTTTTCGTTTTTCTTTTCGTGTTTGTTTTCGTTTTTGTTTTCGTTTTTGTTTTCTTTTTTGTTTTCGTTTTTGTTTTCGTTTTTGTTTTCGTGTTTGTTTTCGTTTTTGTTTTCGTTTTCGTTTTCGTTTTTGTTTTCTTTTTTGTTTTCGTTTTTGTTTTCGTTTTTGTTTTCGTTTTTGTTTTCGTTTTTGTTTTCGTTTTTGTTTTTGTTTTTGTTTTCGTTTTTGTTTTCGTTTTTGTTTTCGTTTTTGTTTTCGTTTTTGTTTTCGTTTTTGTTTTCGTGTTTGTTTTCGTTTTTGTTTTCGTTTTTGTTTTCTTTTTTGTTTTCGTTTTTGTTTTCGTTTTTGTTTTCGTGTTTGTTTTCGTTTTTGTTTTCGTTTTTGTTTTCGTTTTTGTTTTTGTTTTCGTTTTTGTTTTCGTTTTTGTTTTTGTTTTCCTTTTCGTTTTTGTTTGTGTTTTTGTTTTTGTCCTTGTTTCTGTCCTTGTCTTTGTCTTAATTGGTTTTTGTTTGTACGAGACTAAGTCCAGCGGCATAATGCTCTTCGATCGCACACGACCAAGTCCAGCGGCGTGTCGCTCCTAGGGCTGTTGCGAATACTTAAAAGTCCCTACGGTCAAAATCATTGGGTTGCGACTCACCTTTACGAGTTGCTCGCTCGCTGCGCTCGCTCGGAATGTTATAGCCTTACCTAAAACCAATCCACCTTGCGTTCGTTTTTCGAAAAGACCGCGATTTTCCGATAATTTACAGACGCGCGGGATCGGTTTTGAGGTTAGGCTAGTTTTATAAGAGCGAGCGAAGCGAGCGAGAAGCTACATCAATTCCCGCGCTATAGTTATATATCAAATGTTCTTTACTAACAATTCTCACCGATCGAAAGAAAGTTTCTGATTTGATAGAAGAATAACAGATATGTTTCGCTAGGTACGCGATTCGTGCTGATCGATGTATCTCGATGATGTTGTTGTTTTCGTTTTTGTTTTCGTTTTTGTTTTCGTTTTTGTTTTCGTTTTTGATTTCGTTTTTGTTTTCGTTTTTGTTTTCGTTTTTGTTTTCGTTTTTGTTTTCGTTTTGGTTTTCGTTTTTGTTTTCGTTTTTGTTTTCGTGTTTGTTTTCGTTTTTGTTTTCGTTTTCGTTTTCGTTTTTGTTTTCTTTTTTGTTTTCGTTTTTGTTTTCGTTTTTGTTTTCGTTTTTGTTTTCGTTTTTGTTTTCGTTTTTGTTTTCGTTTTTGTTTTCGTTTTTGTTTTCGTTTTTGTTTTCGTTTTCGTTTTCGTTTTCGTTTTCGTTTTTGTTTTTGTTTTCGTTTTTGTTTTTGTTTTTGTCCTTGTTTCTGTCCTTGTCTTTGTCTTAATTGGTTTTTGTTTGTACGAGACTAAGTCCAGCGGCATAATGCTCTTCGATCGCACACGACCAAGTCCAGCGGCGTGTCGCTCCTAGGGCTGTTGCGAATACTTAAAAGTCCCTACGGTCAAAATCATTGGGTTGCGACTCACCTTTACGAGTTGCTCGCTCGCTGCGCTCGCTCGGAATGTTATAGCCTTACCTAAAACCAATCCACCTTGCGTTCGTTTTTCGAAAAGACCGCGATTTTCCGATAATTTACAGACGCGCGGGATCGGTTTTGAGGTTAGGCTAGTTTTATAAGAGCGAGCGAAGCGAGCGAGAAGCTACATCAATTCCCGCGCTATAGTTATATATCAAATGTTCTTTACTAACAATTCTCACCGATCGAAAGAAAGTTTCTGATTTGATAGAAGAATAACAGATATGTTTCGCTAGGTACGCGATTCGTGCTGATCGATGTATCTCGATGATGTTTTTGTTTTCGTTTTTGTTTTCGTTTTTGTTTTCGTTTTTGTTTTCGTTTTTGTTTTCGTTTTTCTTTTCGTGTTTGTTTTCGTTTTTGTTTTCGTTTTTGTTTTCTTTTTTGTTTTCGTTTTTGTTTTCGTTTTTGTTTTCGTGTTTGTTTTCGTTTTTGTTTTCGTTTTCGTTTTCGTTTTTGTTTTCTTTTTTGTTTTCGTTTTTGTTTTCGTTTTTGTTTTCGTTTTTGTTTTCGTTTTTGTTTTCGTTTTTGTTTTTGTTTTTGTTTTCGTTTTTGTTTTCGTTTTTGTTTTCGTTTTTGTTTTCGTTTTTGTTTTCGTTTTTGTTTTCGTGTTTGTTTTCGTTTTTGTTTTCGTTTTTGTTTTCTTTTTTGTTTTCGTTTTTGTTTTCGTTTTTGTTTTCGTGTTTGTTTTCGTTTTTGTTTTCGTTTTTGTTTTCGTTTTTGTTTTTGTTTTCGTTTTTGTTTTCGTTTTTGTTTTTGTTTTCCTTTTCGTTTTTGTTTGTGTTTTTGTTTTTGTCCTTGTTTCTGTCCTTGTCTTTGTCTTAATTGGTTTTTGTTTGTACGAGACTAAGTCCAGCGGCATAATGCTCTTCGATCGCACACGACCAAGTCCAGCGGCGTGTCGCTCCTAGGGCTGTTGCGAATACTTAAAAGTCCCTACGGTCAAAATCATTGGGTTGCGACTCACCTTTACGAGTTGCTCGCTCGCTGCGCTCGCTCGGAATGTTATAGCCTTACCTAAAACCAATTCACCTTGCGTTCGTTTTTCGAAAAGACCGCGATTTTCCGATAATTTACAGACGCGCGGGATCGGTTTTGAGGTTAGGCTAGTTTTATAAGAGCGAGCGAAGCGAGCGAGAAGCTACATCAATTCCCGCGCTATAGTTATATATCAAATGTTCTTTACTAACAATTCTCACCGATCGAAAGAAAGTTTCTGATTTGATAGAAGAATAACAGATATGTTTCGCTAGGTACGCGATTCGTGCTGATCGATGTATCTCGATGATGTTTTTGTTTTCGTTTTTGTTTTCGTTTTTGTTTTCGTTTTTGTTTTCGTTTTTGTTTTCGTTTTTGTTTTCGTTTTTGTTTTCGTTTTTGTTTTCGTTTTTGTTTTCGTTTTTGTTTTCGTTTTTGTTTTCGTTTTTGTTTTCGTGTTTGTTTTCGTTTTTGTTTTCGTTTTCGTTTTCGTTTTTGTTTTCTTTTATGTTTTCGTTTTTGTTTTCGTTTTTGTTTTCGTTTTTGTTTTCGTTTTTGTTTTCGTTTTTGTTTTCGTTTTTGTTTTCGTTTTTGTTTTCGTTTTTGTTTTCGTTTTTGTTTTCGTTTTTGTTTTCGTTTTTGTTTTCGTGTTTGTTTTCGTTTTTGTTTTCGTTTTTGTTTTCTTTTTTGTTTTCGTTTTTGTTTTCGTTTTTGTTTTCGTGTTTGTTTTCGTTTTTGTTTTCGTTTTTGTTTTCGTTTTTGTTTTTGTTTTCGTTTTTGTTTTCGTTTTTGTTTTTGTTTTCCTTTTCGTTTTTGTTTGTGTTTTTGTTTTTGTCCTTGTTTCTGTCCTTGTCTTTGTCTTAATTGGTTTTTGTTTGTACGAGACTAAGTCCAGCGGCATAATGCTCTTCGATCGCACACGACCAAGTCCAGCGGCGTGTCGCTCCTAGGGCTGTTGCGAATACTTAAAAGTCCCTACGGTCAAAATCATTGGGTTGCGACTCACCTTTACGAGTTGCTCGCTCGCTGCGCTCGCTCGGAATGTTATAGCCTTACCTAAAACCAATCCACCTTGCGTTCGTTTTTCGAAAAGACCGCGATTTTCCGATAATTTACAGACGCGCGGGATCGGTTTTGAGGTTAGGCTAGTTTTATAAGAGCGAGCGAAGCGAGCGAGAAGCTACATCAATTCCCGCGCTATAGTTATATATCAAATGTTCTTTACTAACAATTCTCACCGATCGAAAGAAAGTTTCTGATTTGATAGAAGAATAACAGATATGTTTCGCTAGGTACGCGATTCGTGCTGATCGATGTATCTCGATGATGTTGTTGTTTTCGTTTTTGTTTTCGTTTTTGTTTTCGTTTTTGTTTTCGTTTTTGATTTCGTTTTTGTTTTCGTTTTTGTTTTCGTTTTTGTTTTCGTTTTTGTTTTCGTTTTGGTTTTCGTTTTTGTTTTCGTTTTTGTTTTCGTGTTTGTTTTCGTTTTTGTTTTCGTTTTCGTTTTCGTTTTCGTTTTTGTTTTCGTTTTCGTTTTCGTTTTCGTTTTCGTTTTCGTTTTCGTTTTCGTTTTCGTTTTCGTTTTTGTTTTTGTTTTCGTTTTTGTTTTTGTTTTTGTCCTTGTTTCTGTCCTTGTCTTTGTCTTAATTGGTTTTTGTTTGTACGAGACTAAGTCCAGCGGCATAATGCTCTTCGATCGCACACGACCAAGTCCAGCGGCGTGTCGCTCCTAGGGCTGTTGCGAATACTTAAAAGTCCCTACGGTCAAAATCATTGGGTTGCGACTCACCTTTACGAGTTGCTCGCTCGCTGCGCTCGCTCGGAATGTTATAGCCTTACCTAAAACCAATCCACCTTGCGTTCGTTTTTCGAAAAGACCGCGATTTTCCGATAATTTACAGACGCGCGGGATCGGTTTTGAGGTTAGGCTAGTTTTATAAGAGCGAGCGAAGCGAGCGAGAAGCTACATCAATTCCCGCGCTATAGTTATATATCAAATGTTCTTTACTAACAATTCTCACCGATCGAAAGAAAGTTTCTGATTTGATAGAAGAATAACAGATATGTTTCGCTAGGTACGCGATTCGTGCTGATCGATGTATCTCGATGATGTTTTTGTTTTCGTTTTTGTTTTCGTTTTTGTTTTCGTTTTTGTTTTCGTTTTTGTTTTCGTTTTTGTTTTCGTGTTTGTTTTCGTTTTTGTTTTCGTTTTTGTTTTCGTTTTTGTTTTCGTTTTTGTTTTCGTTTTTGTTTTCGTTTTTGTTTTCGTGTTTGTTTTCGTTTTTGTTTTCGTTTTTGTTTTCGTTTTTGTTTTTGTTTTCGTTTTTGTTTTCGTTTTTGTTTTTGTTTTCCTTTTCGTTTTTGTTTGTGTTTTTGTTTTTGTCCTTGTTTCTGTCCTTGTCTTTGTCTTAATTGGTTTTTGTTTGTACGAGACTAAGTCCAGCGGCATAATGCTCTTCGATCGCACACGACCAAGTCCAGCGGCGTGTCGCTCCTAGGGCTGTTGCGAATACGTAAAAGTCCCTACGGTCAAAATCATTGGGTTGCGACTCACCTTTACGAGTTGCTCGCTCGCTGCGCTCGCTCGGAATGTTATAGCCTTACCTAAAACCAATCCACCTTGCGTTCGTTTTTCGAAAAGACCGCGATTTTCCGATAATTTACAGACGCGCGGGATCGGTTTTGAGGTTAGGCTAGTTTTATAAGAGCGAGCGAAGCGAGCGAGAAGCTACATCAATTCCCGCGCTATAGTTATATATCAAATGTTCTTTACTAACAATTCTCACCGATCGAAAGAAAGTTTCTGATTTGATAGAAGAATAACAGATATGTTTCGCTAGGTACGCGATTCGTGCTGATCGATGTATCTCGATGATGTTGTTGTTTTCGTTTTTGTTTTCGTTTTTGTTTTCGTTTTTGTTTTCGTTTTTGATTTCGTTTTTGTTTTCGTTTTTGTTTTCGTTTTTGTTTTCGTTTTTGTTTTCGTTTTGGTTTTCGTTTTTGTTTTCGTTTTTGTTTTCGTGTTTGTTTTCGTTTTTGTTTTCGTTTTCGTTTTCGTTTTTGTTTTCTTTTTTGTTTTCGTTTTTGTTTTCGTTTTTGTTTTCGTTTTTGTTTTCGTTTTTGTTTTCGTTTTTGTTTTCGTTTTTGTTTTCGTTTTTGTTTTCGTTTTTGTTTTCGTTTTCGTTTTCGTTTTCGTTTTCGTTTTCGTTTTCGTTTTCGTTTTCGTTTTCGTTTTCGTTTTCGTTTTCGTTTTCGTTTTCGTTTTCGTTTTCGTTTTCGTTTTCGTTTTCGTTTTCGTTTTCGTTTTCGTTTTCGTTTTCGTTTTCGTTTTCGTTTTCGTTTTCGTTTTCGTTTTCGTTTTCGTTTTCGTTTTCGTTTTTGTTTTTGTTTTCGTTTTTGTTTTTGTTTTTGTCCTTGTTTCTGTCCTTGTCTTTGTCTTAATTGGTTTTTGTTTGTACGAGACTAAGTCCAGCGGCATAATGCTCTTCGATCGCACACGACCAAGTCCAGCGGCGTGTCGCTCCTAGGGCTGTTGCGAGTACTTAAAAGTCCCTACGGTCAAAATCATTGGGTTGCGACTCACCTTTACGAGTTGCTCGCTCGCTGCGCTCGCTCGGAATGTTATAGCCTTACCTAAAACCAATCCACCTTGCGTTCGTTTTTCGAAAAGACCGCGATTTTCCGATAATTTACAGACGCGCGGGATCGGTTTTGAGGTTAGGCTAGTTTTATAAGAGCGAGCGAAGCGAGCGAGAAGCTACATCAATTCCCGCGCTATAGTTATATATCAAATGTTCTTTACTAACAATTCTCACCGATCGAAAGAAAGTTTCTGATTTGATAGAAGAATAACAGATATGTTTCGCTAGGTACGCGATTCGTGCTGATCGATGTATCTCGATGATGTTTTTGTTTTCGTTTTTGTTTTCGTTTTTGTTTTCGTTTTTGTTTTCGTTTTTGTTTTCGTTTTTGTTTTCGTTTTTGTTTTCGTTTTTGTTTTCGTTTTTGTTTTCGTTTTTGTTTTTGTTTTCGTTTTTGTTTTCGTTTTTGTTTTCGTTTTTGTTTTCGTTTTTGTTTTCGTTTTTGTTTTCGTTTTTGTTTTTGTTTTCGTTTTTGTTTTCGTTTTTGTTTTTGTTTTCCTTTTCGTTTTTGTTTGTGTTTTTGTTTTCGTTTTTGTTTTCGTTTTTGTTTTCGTTTTTGTTTTCGTTTTTGTTTTCGTTTTTGTTTTTGTTTTCGTTTTTGTTTTCGTGTTTGTTTTCGTTTTTGTTTTCGTTTTTGTTTTCGTTTTTGTTTTCGTTTTTGTTTTTGTTTTCGTTTTTGTTTTCGTTTTTGTTTTCGTTTTTGTTTTCGTTTTTGTTTTCGTTTTTGTTTTCGTTTTTGTTTTTGTTTTCGTTTTTGTTTTCGTGTTTGTTTTCGTTTTTGTTTTCGTTTTTGTTTTCGTTTTTGTTTTCGTTTTTGTTTTCGTTTTTGTTTTCGTTTTTGTTTTCGTTTTTGTTTTCGTGTTTGTTTTCGTTTTTGTTTTCGTTTTTGTTTTCTTTTTTGTTTTCGTTTTTGTTTTCGTTTTTGTTTTCGTGTTTGTTTTCGTTTTTGTTTTCGTTTTTGTTTTCGTTTTTGTTTTTGTTTTCGTTTTTGTTTTCGTTTTTGTTTTTGTTTTCCTTTTCGTTTTTGTTTGTGTTTTTGTTTTTGTCCTTGTTTCTGTCCTTGTCTTTGTCTTAATTGGTTTTTGTTTGTACGAGACTAAGTCCAGCGGCATAATGCTCTTCGATCGCACACGACCAAGTCCAGCGGCGTGTCGCTCCTAGGGCTGTTGCGAATACTTAAAAGTCCCTACGGTCAAAATCATTGGGTTGCGACTCACCTTTACGAGTTGCTCGCTCGCTGCGCTCGCTCGGAATGTTATAGCCTTACCTAAAACCAATCCACCTTGCGTTCGTTTTTCGAAAAGACCGCGATTTTCCGATAATTTACAGACGCGCGGGATCGGTTTTGAGGTTAGGCTAGTTTTATAAGAGCGAGCGAAGCGAGCGAGAAGCTACATCAATTCCCGCGCTATAGTTATATATCAAATGTTCTTTACTAACAATTCTCACCGATCGAAAGAAAGTTTCTGATTTGATAGAAGAATAACAGATATGTTTCGCTAGGTACGCGATTCGTGCTGATCGATGTATCTCGATGATGTTGTTGTTTTCGTTTTTGTTTTCGTTTTTGTTTTCGTTTTTGTTTTCGTTTTTGTTTTCGTTTTTGTTTTCGTTTTTGTTTTCGTTTTTGTTTTCGTTTTTTTTTTCGTTTTGGTTTTCGTTTTTGTTTTCGTTTTTGTTTTCGTGTTTGTTTTCGTTTTTGTTTTCGTTTTCGTTTTCGTTTTCGTTTTTGTTTTCGTTTTCGTTTTCGTTTTCGTTTTCGTTTTCGTTTTCGTTTTCGTTTTCGTTTTCGTTTTTGTTTTTGTTTTCGTTTTTGTTTTTGTTTTTGTCCTTGTTTCTGTCCTTGTCTTTGTCTTAATTGGTTTTTGTTTGTACGAGACTAAGTCCAGCGGCATAATGCTCTTCGATCGCACACGACCAAGTCCAGCGGCGTGTCGCTCCTAGGGCTGTTGCGAATACTTAAAAGTCCCTACGGTCAAAATCATTGGGTTGCGACTCACCTTTACGAGTTGCTCGCTCGCTGCGCTCGCTCGGAATGTTATAGCCTTACCTAAAACCAATCCACCTTGCGTTCGTTTTTCGAAAAGACCGCGATTTTCCGATAATTTACAGACGCGCGGGATCGGTTTTGAGGTTAGGCTAGTTTTATAAGAGCGAGCGAAGCGAGCGAGAAGCTACATCAATTCCCGCGCTATAGTTATATATCAAATGTTCTTTACTAACAATTCTCACCGATCGAAAGAAAGTTTCTGATTTGATAGAAGAATAACAGATATGTTTCGCTAGGTACGCGATTCGTGCTGATCGATGTATCTCGATGATGTTTTTGTTTTCGTTTTTGTTTTCGTTTTTGTTTTCGTTTTTGTTTTCGTTTTTGTTTTCGTTTTTGTTTTCGTTTTTGTTTTCGTGTTTGTTTTCGTTTTTGTTTTCGTTTTTGTTTTCGTTTTTGTTTTCGTTTTTGTTTTCGTTTTTGTTTTCGTTTTTGTTTTCGTGTTTGTTTTCGTTTTTGTTTTCGTTTTTGTTTTCGTTTTTGTTTTTGTTTTCGTTTTTGTTTTCGTTTTTGTTTTTGTTTTCCTTTTCGTTTTTGTTTGTGTTTTTGTTTTTGTCCTTGTTTCTGTCCTTGTCTTTGTCTTAATTGGTTTTTGTTTGTACGAGACTAAGTCCAGCGGCATAATGCTCTTCGATCGCACACGACCAAGTCCAGCGGCGTGTCGCTCCTAGGGCTGTTGCGAATACGTAAAAGTCCCTACGGTCAAAATCATTGGGTTGCGACTCACCTTTACGAGTTGCTCGCTCGCTGCGCTCGCTCGGAATGTTATAGCCTTACCTAAAACCAATCCACCTTGCGTTCGTTTTTCGAAAAGACCGCGATTTTCCGATAATTTACAGACGCGCGGGATCGGTTTTGAGGTTAGGCTAGTTTTATAAGAGCGAGCGAAGCGAGCGAGAAGCTACATCAATTCCCGCGCTATAGTTATATATCAAATGTTCTTTACTAACAATTCTCACCGATCGAAAGAAAGTTTCTGATTTGATAGAAGAATAACAGATATGTTTCGCTAGGTACGCGATTCGTGCTGATCGATGTATCTCGATGATGTTGTTGTTTTCGTTTTTGTTTTCGTTTTTGTTTTCGTTTTTGTTTTCGTTTTTGATTTCGTTTTTGTTTTCGTTTTTGTTTTCGTTTTTGTTTTCGTTTTTGTTTTCGTTTTGGTTTTCGTTTTTGTTTTCGTTTTTGTTTTCGTGTTTGTTTTCGTTTTTGTTTTCGTTTTCGTTTTCGTTTTTGTTTTCTTTTTTGTTTTCGTTTTTGTTTTCGTTTTTGTTTTCGTTTTTGTTTTCGTTTTTGTTTTCGTTTTTGTTTTCGTTTTTGTTTTCGTTTTTGTTTTCGTTTTTGTTTTCGTTTTCGTTTTCGTTTTCGTTTTCGTTTTCGTTTTCGTTTTCGTTTTCGTTTTCGTTTTCGTTTTCGTTTTCGTTTTCGTTTTCGTTTTCGTTTTCGTTTTCGTTTTCGTTTTCGTTTTCGTTTTCGTTTTCGTTTTCGTTTTCGTTTTCGTTTTCGTTTTCGTTTTCGTTTTCGTTTTCGTTTTCGTTTTCGTTTTCGTTTTTGTTTTTGTTTTCGTTTTTGTTTTTGTTTTTGTCCTTGTTTCTGTCCTTGTCTTTGTCTTAATTGGTTTTTGTTTGTACGAGACTAAGTCCAGCGGCATAATGCTCTTCGATCGCACACGACCAAGTCCAGCGGCGTGTCGCTCCTAGGGCTGTTGCGAGTACTTAAAAGTCCCTACGGTCAAAATCATTGGGTTGCGACTCACCTTTACGAGTTGCTCGCTCGCTGCGCTCGCTCGGAATGTTATAGCCTTACCTAAAACCAATCCACCTTGCGTTCGTTTTTCGAAAAGACCGCGATTTTCCGATAATTTACAGACGCGCGGGATCGGTTTTGAGGTTAGGCTAGTTTTATAAGAGCGAGCGAAGCGAGCGAGAAGCTACATCAATTCCCGCGCTATAGTTATATATCAAATGTTCTTTACTAACAATTCTCACCGATCGAAAGAAAGTTTCTGATTTGATAGAAGAATAACAGATATGTTTCGCTAGGTACGCGATTCGTGCTGATCGATGTATCTCGATGATGTTTTTGTTTTCGTTTTTGTTTTCGTTTTTGTTTTCGTTTTTGTTTTCGTTTTTGTTTTCGTTTTTGTTTTCGTTTTTGTTTTCGTTTTTGTTTTCGTTTTTGTTTTCGTTTTTGTTTTTGTTTTCGTTTTTGTTTTCGTTTTTGTTTTCGTTTTTGTTTTCGTTTTTGTTTTCGTTTTTGTTTTCGTTTTTGTTTTTGTTTTCGTTTTTGTTTTCGTTTTTGTTTTTGTTTTCCTTTTCGTTTTTGTTTGTGTTTTTGTTTTCGTTTTTGTTTTCGTTTTTGTTTTCGTTTTTGTTTTCGTTTTTGTTTTCGTTTTTGTTTTTGTTTTCGTTTTTGTTTTCGTGTTTGTTTTCGTTTTTGTTTTCGTTTTTGTTTTCGTTTTTGTTTTCGTTTTTGTTTTTGTTTTCGTTTTTGTTTTCGTTTTTGTTTTCGTTTTTGTTTTCGTTTTTGTTTTCGTTTTTGTTTTCGTTTTTGTTTTTGTTTTCGTTTTTGTTTTCGTGTTTGTTTTCGTTTTTGTTTTCGTTTTTGTTTTCGTTTTTGTTTTTGTTTTCGTTTTTGTTTTCGTTTTTGTTTTTGTTTTTGTTTTTGTTTTCCTTTTCGTTTTTGTTTGTGTTTTTGTTTTCGTTTTTGTTTTCGTTTTTGTTTTCGTTTTTGTTTTCGTTTTTGTTTTCGTTTTTGTTTTCGTGTTTGTTTTCGTTTTTGTTTTCGTTTTTGTTTTCGTTTTTGTTTTCGTTTTTGTTTTCGTTTTTGTTTTCGTTTTTGTTTTTGTTTTCGTTTTTGTTTTCGTTTTTGTTTTCGTTTTTGTTTTCGTTTTTGTTTTCGTTTTTGTTTTTGTTTTCGTTTTTGTTTTCGTTTTTGTTTTCGTTTTTGTTTTCGTTTTTGTTTTCGTTTTTGTTTTCGTTTTTGTTTTCGTTTTTGTTTTTGTTTTCGTTTTTTTTTTCGTTTTTGTTTTTGTTTTCCTTTTCGTTTTTGTTTGTGTTTTTGTTTTCGTTTTTGTTTTCGTTTTTGTTTTCGTTTTTGTTTTCGTTTTTGTTTTCGTTTTTGTTTTCGTTTTTGTTATCGTGTTTGTTTTCGTTTTTGTTTTCGTTTTTGTTTTCGTTTTTGTTTTCGTTTTTGTTTTCGTTTTTGTTTTCGTTTTTGTTTTCGTTTTTGTTTTCGTTTTTGATTTCGTTTTTGTTTTCGTTTTTGTTTTGGTTTTTGTTTTCGTTTTTGTTTTCGTTTTTGTTTTCGTTTTTGTTTTCGTTTTTGTTTTCGTGTTTGTTTTCGTTTTTGTTTTCGTTTTTGTTTTCGTTTTTGTTTTTGTTTTCGTTTTTGTTTTTGTTTTTGTCCTTGTTTCTGTCCTTGTCTTTGTCTTAATTGGTTTTTGTTTGTACGAGACTAAGTCCAGAGGCATAATGCTCTTCGATCGCACACGACCAAGTCCAGCGGCGTGTCGCTCCTAGGGCTGTTGCGAATACTTAAAAGTCCCTACGGTCAAAATCATTGGGTTGCGACTCACCTTTACGAGTTGCTTGCTCGCTGCGCTCGCTCGGAATGTTATAGCCTTACCTAAAACCAATCCACCTTGCGTTCGTTTTTCGAAAAGACCCCGATTTTCCGATAATTTACAGACGCGCGGGATCGGTTTTGAGGTTAGGCTAGTTTTATAAGAGCGAGCGAAGCGAGCGAGAAGCTACATCAATTCCCGCGCTATAGTTATATATCAAATGTTCTTTACTAACAATTCTCACCGATCGAAAGAAAGTTTCTGATTTGATAGAAGAATAACAGATATGTTTCGCTAGGTACGCGATTCGTGCTGATCGATGTATCTCGATGATGTTTTTGTTTTCGTTTTTGTTTTCGTTTTTGTTTTCGTTTTTGTTTTCGTTTTTCTTTTCGTGTTTGTTTTCGTTTTTGTTTTCGTTTTTGTTTTCTTTTTTGTTTTCGTTTTTGTTTTCGTTTTTGTTTTCGTTTTTGTTTTCGTTTTTGTTTTCGTTTTTGTTTTCGTTTTTGTTTTCGTTTTTGTTTTTGTTTTCGTTTTTGTTTTCGTTTTTGTTTTTGTTTTCCTTTTCGTTTTTGTTTGTGTCTTTGTTTTCGTTTTTGTTTTCGTTTTTGTTTTCGTTTTTGTTTTCGTTTTTGTTTTCGTTTTTGTTTTCGTTTTTGTTTTTGTTTTCGTTTTTGTTTTCGTGTTTGTTTTCGTTTTTGTTTTCGTTTTTGTTTTCGTTTTTGTTTTCGTTTTTGTTTTTGTTTTCGTTTTTGTTTTCGTTTTTGTTTTCGTTTTTGTTTTCGTTTTTGTTTTCGTTTTTGTTTTCGTTTTTGTTTTCGTTTTTGTTTTCGTTTTTGTTTTCGTTTTTGTTTTTGTTTTCGTTTTTGTTTTTGTTTTCGTTTTTGTTTTTGTTTTTGTCCTTGTTTCTGTCCTTGTCTTTGTCTTAATTGGTTTTTGTTTGTACGAGACTAAGTCCAGCGGCATAATGCTCTTCGATCGCACACGACCAAGTCCAGCGGCGTGTCGCTCCTAGGGCTGTTGCGAATACTTAAAAGTCCCTACGGTCAAAATCATTGGGTTGCGACTCACCTTTACGAGTTGCTCGCTCGCTGCGCTCGCTCGGAATGTTATAGCCTTACCTAAAACCAATCCACCTTGCGTTCGTTTTTCGAAAAGACCGCGATTTTCCGATAATTTACAGACGCGCGGGATCGGTTTTGAGGTTAGGCTAGTTTTATAAGAGCGAGCGAAGCGAGCGAGAAGCTACATCAATTCCCGCGCTATAGTTATATATCAAATGTTCTTTACTAACAATTCTCACCGATCGAAAGAAAGTTTCTGATTTGATAGAAGAATAACAGATATGTTTCGCTAGGTACGCGATTCGTGCTGATCGATGTATCTCGATGATGTTTTTGTTTATGTTTTTGTTTTCGTTTTTGTTTTCGTTTTTGTTTTCGTTTTTCTTTTCGTGTTTGTTTTCGTTTTTGTTTTCGTTTTTGTTTTCTTTTTTGTTTTCGTTTTTGTTTTCGTTTTTGTTTTCGTTTTTGTTTTCGTTTTTGTTTTCGTTTTTGTTTTCGTTTTTGTTTTCGTTTTTGTTTTCGTTTTTGTTTTCGTTTTTGTTTTCGTTTTTGTTTTCGTTTTTGATTTCGTTTTTGTTTTCGTTTTTGTTTTCGTTTTTGTTTTCGTTTTTGTTTTCGTTTTTGTTTTCGTTTTTGTTTTCGTTTTTGTTTTCGTTTTTGTTTTCGTTTTTGTTTTCGATTTTGTTTTCGTTTTTGTTTTCGTTTTTGTTTTTGTTTTCGTTTTTGTTTTCGTTTTTGTTTTCGTTTTTGTTTTCGTTTTTGTTTTCGTTTTTGTTTTCGTTTTTGTTTTCGTTTTTGTTTTCGTTTTTGTTTTTGTTTTCGTTTTTGTTTTCGTTTTTGTTTTCGTTTTTGTTTTCGTTTTTGTTTTCGTTTTTGTTTTCGTTTTTGTTTTCGTTTTTGTTTTCGTTTTTGTTTTCGTTTTTGTTTTCGTTTTTGATTTCGTTTTTGTTTTCGTTTTTGTTTTCGTTTTTGTTTTCGTTTTTGTTTTCGTTTTTGTTTTCGTTTTTGTTTTCGTTTTTGTTTTCGTTTTTGTTTTTGTTTTCGTTTTTGTTTTCGTTTTTGTTTTTGTTTTCCTTTTCGTTTTTGTTTTCGTTTTTGTTTTCGTTTTTGTTTTCGTTTTTGTTTTCGTTTTTGTTTTCGTTTTTGTTTTCGTTTTTGTTTTCGTTTTTGTTTTCGTTTTTGTTTTCGTTTTTGTTTTTGTTTTCGTTTTTGTTTTCGTTTTTGTTTTTGTTTTCCTTTTCGTTTTTGTTTGTGTTTTGTTTTCGTTTTTGTTTTCGTTTTTGTTTTCGTTTTTGTTTTCGTTTTTGTTTTCGTTTTTGTTTTCGTTTTTGTTTTCGTGTTTGTTTTCGTTTTTGTTTTCGTTTTTGTTTTCGTTTTTGTTTTTGTTTTCGTTTTTGTTTTCGTTTTTGTTTTTGTTTTCCTTTTCGTTTTTGTTTGTGTTTTTGTTTTTGTCCTTGTTTCTGTCCTTGTCTTTGTCTTAATTGGTTTTTGTTTGTACGAGACTAAGTCCAGCGGCATAATGCTCTTCGATCGCACACGTCCAAGTCCAGCGGCGTGTCGCTCCTAGGGCTGTTGCGAATACTTAAAAGTCCCTACGGTCAAAATCATTGGGTTGCGACTCACCTTTACGAGTTGCTCGCTCGCTGCGCTCGCTCGGAATGTTATAGCCTTACCTAAAACCAATCCACCTTGCGTTCGTTTTTCGAAAAGACCGCGATTTTCCGATAATTTACAGACGCGCGGGATCGGTTTTGAGGTTAGGCTAGTTTTATAAGAGCGAGCGAAGCGAGCGAGAAGCTACATCAATTCCCGCGCTATAGTTATATATCAAATGTTCTTTACTAACAATTCTCACCGATCGAAAGAAAGGTTCTGATTTGATAGAAGAATAACAGATATGTTTCGCTAGGTACGCGATTCGTGCTGATCGATGTATCTCGATGATGTTGTTGTTTTCGTTTTTGTTTTCGTTTTTGTTTTCGTTTTTGTTTTCGTTTTTCTTTTCGTGTTTGTTTTCGTTTTTGTTTTCGTTTTTGTTTTCGTTTTTGTTTTCGTTTTTGTTTTCGTTTTTGTTTTCGTTTTTGTTTTTGTTTTCGTTTTTGTTTTCGTTTTTGTTTTCGTTTTTGTTTTCGTTTTTGTTTTCGTTTTTGTTTTCGTTTTTGTTTTTGTTTTCGTTTTTGTTTTCGTTTTTGTTTTTGTTTTCCTTTTCGTTTTTGTTTGTGTTTTTGTTTTCGTTTTTGTTTTTGTTTTTGTTTTCGTTTTTGTTTTCGTTTTTGTTTTCGTTTTTGTTTTCGTTTTTGTTTTCGTGTTTGTTTTCGTTTTTGTTTTCGTTTTTGTTTTCGTTTTTGTTTTCGTTTTTGTTTTCGTTTTTGTTTTTGTTTTCGTTTTTGTTTTCGTTTTTGTTTTCGTTTTTGTTTTTGTTTTCGTTTTTGTTTTCATTTTTGTTTTCGTTTTTGTTTTCGTTTTCTTTTTTGTTTTCGTTTTTGTTTTCGTTTTTGTTTTCGTTTTTGTTTTCGTTTTTGTTTTCGTTTTTGTTTTCGTTTTTGTTTTCGTTTTTGTTTTCGTTTTTGTTTTCGTTTTTGTTTTCGTTTTTGTTTTCGTTTTTGTTTTCGTTTTTGTTTTCGTTTTTCTTTTTGTTTTCGTTTTTCTTTTTGTTTTCGTTTTTGTTTTCGTTTTTGTTTTCGTTTTCTTTTTTGTTTTCGTTTTTGTTTTCGTTTTTGTTTTCGTTTTTGTTTTCGTTTTTGTTTTCGTTTTTGTTTTCGTTTTTGTTTTCGTTTTTGTTTTCGTTTTTGTTTTCGTTTTTGTTTTTGTTTTCGTTTTTGTTTTCGTTTTTGTTTTCGTTTTTGTTTTTGTTTTCCTTTTCGTTTTTGTTTGTGTTTTTGTTTTCGTTTTTGTTTTCGTTTTTGTTTTCGTTTTTGTTTTCGTTTTTGTTTTCGTTTTTGTTTTCGTTTTTGTTTTCGTTTTTGTTTTCGTTTTTGATTTCGCTTTTGTTTTCGTTTTTGTTTTCGTTTTTGTTTTCGTTTTTGTTTTCGTTTTTGTTTTCGTTTTTGTTTTCGTTTTTGTTTTCGTGTTTGTTTTCGTTTTTGTTTTCGTTTTTGTTTTCGTTTTTGTTTTTGTTTTCGTTTTTGTTTTTGTTTTTGTCCTTGTTTCTGTCCTTGTCTTTGTCTTAATTGGTTTTTGTTTGTACGAGACTAAGTCCAGCGGCATAATGCTCTTCGATCGCACACGACCAAGTCTAGCGGCGTGTCGCTCCTAGGGCTGTTGCGAATACTTAAAAGTCCCTACGGTCAAAATCATTGGGTTGCGACTCACCTTTACGAGTTGCTCGCTCGCTGCGCTCGCTCGGAATGTTATAGCCTTACCTAAAACCAATCCACCTTGCGTTCGTTTTTCGAAAAGACCGCGATTTTCCGATAATTTACAGACGCGCGGGATCGGTTTTGAGGTTAGGCTAGTTTTATAAGAGCGAGCGAAGCGAGCGAGAAGCTACATCAATTCCCGCGCTATAGTTATATATCAAATGTTCTTTACTAACAATTCTCACCGATCGAAAGAAAGTTTCTGATTTGATAGAAGAATAACAGATATGTTTCGCTAGGTACGCGATTCGTGCTGATCGATGTATCTCGATGATGTTTTTGTTTTCGTTTTTGTTTTCGTTTTTGTTTTCGTTTTTGTTTTCGTTTTTCTTTTCGTGTTTGTTTTCGTTTTTGTTTTCGTTTTTGTTTTCTTTTTTGTTTTCGTTTTTGTTTTCGTTTTTGTTTTCTTTTTTGTTTTCGTTTTTGTTTTCGTTTTTGTTTTCTTTTTTGTTTTCGTTTTTGTTTTCGTTTTTGTTTTCGTTTTTGTTTTCGTTTTTGTTTTCGTTTTTGTTTTTGTTTTTGTTTTCGTTTTTGTTTTCGTTTTTGTTTTTGTTTTCCTTTTCGTTTTTGTTTTCGTTTTTGTTTTCGTTTTTGTTTTCGTGTTTGTTTTCGTTTTTGTTTTCGTTTTTGTTTTCGTGTTTGTTTTCGTTTTTGTTTTCTTTTTTGTTTTCGTTTTTGTTTTCGTTTTTGTTTTCGTTTTTGTTTTCGTTTTTGTTTTCGTTTTTGTTTTCGTTTTTGTTTTCGTTTTTGTTTTCGTTTTTGTTTTCGTTTTTGATTTCGTTTTTGTTTTCGTTTTTGTTTTCGTTTTTGTTTTCGTTTTTGTTTTCGTTTTTGTTTTCGTGTTTGTTTTCGTTTTTGTTTTCGTTTTCGTTTTCGTTTTTGTTTTCTTTTTTGTTTTCGTTTTTGTTTTCGTTTTTGTTTTCGTTTTTGTTTTTGTTTTCGTTTTTGTTTTTGTTTTTGTCCTTGTTTCTGTCCTTGTCTTTGTCTTAATTGGTTTTTGTTTGTACGAGACTAAGTCCAGCGGCATAATGCTCTTCGATCGCACACGACCAAGTCCAGCGGCGTGTCGCTCCTAGGGCTGTTGCGAATACTTAAAAGTCCCTACGGTCAAAATCATTGGGTTGCGACTCACCTTTACGAGTTGCTCGCTCGCTGCGCTCGCTCGGAATGTTATAGCCTTACCTAAAACCAATCCACCTTGCGTTCGTTTTTCGAAAAGACCGCGATTTTCCGATAATTTACAGACGCGCGGGATCGGTTTTGAGGTTAGGCTAGTTTTATAAGAGCGAGCGAAGCGAGCGAGAAGCTACATCAATTCCCGCGCTATAGTTATATATCAAATGTTCTTTACTAACAATTCTCACCGATCGAAAGAAAGTTTCTGATTTGATAGAAGAATAACAGATATGTTTCGCTAGGTACGCGATTCGTGCTGATCGATGTATCTCGATGATGTTTTTGTTTTCGTTTTTGTTTTCGTTTTTGTTTTCGTTTTTGTTTTCGTTTTTGTTTTCGTTTTTGTTTTCGTTTTTGTTTTCGTTTTTGTTTTCGTTTTTGTTTTCGTTTTTGTTTTCGTTTTTGTTTTCGTGTTTGTTTTCGTTTTTGTTTTCGTTTTCGTTTTTGTTTTCTTTTTTGTTTTCTTTTTTGTTTTCGTTTTTTTCGTTTTTGTTTTCGTTTTTGTTTTCGTTTTTGTTTTCGTTTTTGTTTTCGTTTTTGTTTTCGTGTTTGTTTTCGTTTTTGTTTTCTTTTTTGTTTTCGTTTTTGTTTTCGTTTTTGTTTTCGTTTTTGTTTTCGTTTTTGTTTTCGTTTTTGTTTTCGTTTTTGTTTTCGTTTTTGTTTTCGTTTTTGTTTTCGTTTTTGATTTCGTTTTTGTTTTCGTTTTTGTTTTCGTTTTTGTTTTCGTTTTTGTTTTCGTTTTTGTTTTCGTGTTTGTTTTCGTTTTTGTTTTCGTTTTCGTTTTCGTTTTTGGTTTCTTTTTTGTTTTCGTTTTTGTTTTCGTTTTTGTTTTCGTTTTTGTTTTTGTTTTCGTTTTTGTTTTTGTTTTTGTCCTTGTTTCTGTCCTTGTCTTTGTCTTAATTGGTTTTTGTTTGTACGAGACTAAGTCCAGCGGCATAATGCTCTTCGATCGCACACGACCAAGTCCAGCGGCGTGTCGCTCCTAGGGCTGTTGCGAATACTTAAAAGTCCCTACGGTCAAAATCATTGGGTTGCGACTCACCTTTACGAGTTGCTCGCTCGCTGCGCTCGCTCGGAATGTTATAGCCTTACCTAAAACCAATCCACCTTGCGTTCGTTTTTCGAAAAGACCGCGATTTTCCGATAATTTACAGACGCGCGGGATCGGTTTTGAGGTTAGGCTAGTTTTATAAGAGCGAGCGAAGCGAGCGAGAAGCTACATCAATTCCCGCGCTATAGTTATATATCAAATGTTCTTTACTAACAATTCTCACCGATCGAAAGAAAGTTTCTGATTTGATAGAAGAATAACAGATATGTTTCGCTAGGTACGCGATTCGTGCTGATCGATGTATCTCGATGATGTTTTTGTTTTCGTTTTTGTTTTCGTTTTTGTTTTCGTTTTTGTTTTCGTTTTTGTTTTCGTTTTTGTTTTCGTTTTTGTTTTCGTTTTTGTTTTCGTTTTTGTTTTCGTGTTTGTTTTCGTTTTTGTTTTTGTTTTTGTTTTCGTTTTTGTTTTTGTTTTCGTTTTTGTTTTTGTTTTTGTCCTTGTTTCTGTCCTTGTCTTTGTCTTAATTGGTTTTTGTTTGTACGAGACTAAGTCCAGCGGCATAATGCTCTTCGATCGCACACGACCAAGTCCAGCGGCGTGTCGCTCCTAGGGCTGTTGCGAATACTTAAAAGTCCCTACGGTCAAAATCATTGGGTTGCGACTCACCTTTACGAGTTGCTCGCTCGCTGCGCTCGCTCGGAATGTTATAGCCTTACCTAAAACCAATCCACCTTGCGTTCGTTTTTCGAAAAGACCGCGATTTTCCGATAATTTACAGACGCGCGGGATCGATTTTGAGGTTAGGCTAGTTTTATAAGAGCGAGCGAAGCGAGCGAGAAGCTACATCAATTCCCGCGCTATAGTTATATATCAAATGTTCTTTACTAACAATTCTCACCGATCGAAAGAAAGTTTCTGATTTGATAGAAGAATAACAGATATGTTTCGCTAGGTACGCGATTCGTGCTGATCGATGTATCTCGATGATGTTTTTGTTTTCGTTTTTGTTTTCGTTTTTGTTTTCGTTTTTGTTTTCGTTTTTGTTTTCGTTTTTGTTTTCGTTTTTGTTTTCTTTTTTGTTTTCGTTTTTGTTTTCGTTTTTGTTTTCGTTTTTGTTTTCGTTTTTGTTTTCGTTTTTGTTTTCGTTTTTGTTTTCGTTTTTGTTTTCGTTTTTGTTTTTGTTTTCGTTTTTGTTTTCGTTTTTGTTTTCGTTTTTGTTTTCTTTTTTGTTTTCGTTTTTGTTTTCGTTTTTGTTTTCGTTTTTGATTTCGTTTTTGTTTTCGTTTTTGTTTTCTTTTTTGTTTTCGTTTTTGTTTTCGTTTTTGTTTTCGTTTTTGTTTTCGTTTTTGTTTTCGTTTTTGTTTTCGTTTTTGATTTCGTTTTTGTTTTCGTTTTTGTTTTCGTTTTTGTTTTCGTTTTTGTTTTCGTTTTTGTTTTCGTTTTTGTTTTCGTTTTTGTTTTCGTTTTTGTTTTCGTGTTTGTTTTCGTTTTTGTTTTCGTTTTTGTTTTCGTTTTTGTTTTTGTTTTCGTTTTTGTTTTTGTTTTTGTCCTTGTTTCTGTCCTTGTCTTTGTCTTAATTGGTTTTTGTTTGTACGAGACTAAGTCCAGCGGCATAATGCTCTTCGATCGCACACGACCAAGTCCAGCGGCGTGTCGCTCCTAGGGCTGTTGCGAATACTTAAAAGTCCCTACGGTCAAAATCATTGGGTTGCGACTCACCTTTACGAGTTGCTCGCTCGCTGCGCTCGCTCGGAATGTTATAGCCTTACCTAAAACCAATCCACCTTGCGTTCGTTTTTCGAAAAGACCGCGATTTTCCGATAATTTACAGACGCGCGGGATCGGTTTTGAGGTTAGGCTAGTTTTATAAGAGCGAGCGAAGCGAGCGAGAAGCTACATCAATTCCCGCGCTATAGTTATATATCAAATGTTCTTTACTAACAATTCTCACCGATCGAAAGAAAGTTTCTGATTTGATAGAAGAATAACAGATATGTTTCGCTAGGTACGCGATTCGTGCTGATCGATGTATCTCGATGATGTTTTTGTTTTCGTTTTTGTTTTCGTTTTTGTTTTCGTTTTTGTTTTCGTTTTTGTTTTCGTTTTTGTTTTCGTTTTCGATTTCGTTTTTGTTTTCGTTTTTGTTTTCGTTTTTGTTTTCGTTTTTGTTTTCGTTTTTGTTTTCGTTTTTGATTTCGTTTTTGTTTTCTTTTTTGTTTTCTTTTTTGTTTTCGTTTGTGTTTTCGTTTTTGTTTTCGTTTTTGTTTTCGTTTTTGTTTTCGTTTTTGTTTTCGTTTTTGTTTTCGTATTTGTTTTCGTTTTTGTTTTCGTTTTTGATTTCGTTTTTGTTTTCGTTTTTGTTTTCGTTTTTGTTTTCGTTTGTGTTTTCGTTTTTGTTTTCGTTTTTGTTTTCGTTTTTGTTTTCGTTTTTGTTTTCGTTTTTGTTTTCGTGTTTGTTTTCGTTTTTGTTTTCTTTTTTGTTTTCGTTTTTGTTTTCTTTTTTGTTTTCGTTTTTGTTTTCGTTTTTGTTTTCGTTTTTGTTTTCGTTTTTGTTTTTGTTTTTGTTTTTGTTTTCGTTTTTGTTTTCGTTTTTGTTTTCGTTTTTGTTTTCGTTTTTGATTTCGTTTTTGTTTCCGTTTTTGTTTTCGTTTTTGTTTTCGTTTTTGTTTTCGTTTTTGTTTTCTTTTTGTTTTCTTTTTTGTTTTCGTTTTTGTTTTCGTTTTTGTTTTCGTTTTCGATTTCGTTTTTGTTTTCGTTTTTGTTTTCGTTTTTGTTTTCGTTTTTGTTTTCGTTTTTGTTTTCGTTTTTGTTTTCGTTTTTGATTTCGTTTTTGTTTTCTTTTTTGTTTTCTTTTTTGTTTTCGTTTGTGTTTTCGTTTTTGTTCTCGTTTTTGTTTTCGTTTTTGTTTTCGTTTTTGTTTTTCGTTTTTGTTTTCGTATTTGTTTTCGTTTTTGTTTTCGTTTTTGATTTCGTTTTTGTTTTCGTTTTTGTTTTCGTTTTTGTTTTCGTTTGTGTTTTCGTTTTTGTTTTCGTTTTTGTTTTCGTTTTTGTTTTCGTTTTTGTTTTCGTTTTTGTTTTCGTGTTTGTTTTCGTTTTTGTTTTCTTTTTTGTTTTCGTTTTTGTTTTCTTTTTTGTTTTCGTTTTTGTTTTCGTTTTTGTTTTCGTTTTTGTTTTTGTTTTTGTTTTTGTTTTCGTTTTTGTTTTCATTTTGTTTTCGTTTTTGTTTTCGTTTTTGATTTCGTTTTTGTTTCCGTTTTTGTTTTCGTTTTTGTTTTCGTTTTTGTTTTCGTTTTTGTTTTCGTTTTTGTTTTCGTTTTTGTTTTCGTGTTTGTTTTCGTTTTTGTTTTCGTTTTTGTTTTCGTTTTTGTTTTTGTTTTCGTTTTTGTTTTTGTTTTTGTCCTTGTTTCTGTCCTTGTCTTTGTCTTAATTGGTTTTTGTTTGTACGAGACTAAGTCCAGCGGCATAATGCTCTTCGATCGCACACGACCAAGTCCAGCGGCGTGTCGCTCCTAGGGCTGTTGCGAATACTTAAAAGTCCCTACGGTCAAAATCATTGGGTTGCGACTCACCTTTACGAGTTGCTCGCTCGCTGCGCTCGCTCGGAATGTTATAGCCTTACCTAAAACCAATCCACCTTGCGTTCGTTTTTCGAAAAGACCGCGATTTTCCGATAATTTACAGACGCGCGGGATCGGTTTTGAGGTTAGGCTAGTTTTATAAGAGCGAGCGAAGCGAGCGAGAAGCTACATCAATTCCCGCGCTATAGTTATATATCAAATGTTCTTTACTAACAATTCTCACCGATCGAAAGAAAGTTTCTGATTTGATAGAAGAATAACAGATATGTTTCGCTAGGTACGCGATTCGTGCTGATCGATGTATCTCGATGATGTTTTTGTTTTCGTTTTTGTTTTCGTTTTTGTTTTCGTTTTTGTTTTCGTTTTTGTTTTCGTTTTTGTTTTCGTTTTTGTTTTCGTTTTTGTTTTCGTTTTTGTTTTCGTTTTTGTTTTCGTTTTTGTTTTCGTTTTTGTTTTCGTTTTTGTTTTCGTTTTTGTTTTCGTTTTTGTTTTCGTTTTTGTTTTCGTTTTTGTTTTCGTTTTTGTTTTCTTTTTTGTTTTCGTTTTTGTTTTCGTTTTTGTTTTCGTTTTTGTTTTCGTTTTTGTTTTCGTTTTTGTTTTCGTTTTTGTTTTCGTTTTTGTTTTCGTTTTTGTTTTTGTTTTCGTTTTTGTTTTCGTTTTTGTTTTCGTTTTTGTTTTCTTTTTTGTTTTCGTTTTTGTTTTCGTTTTTGTTTTCGTTTTTGATTTCGTTTTTGTTTTCGTTTTTGTTTTCTTTTTTGTTTTCGTTTTTGTTTTCTTTTTTGTTTTCGTTTTTGTTTTCGTTTTTGTTTTCGTTTTTGTTTTCGTTTTTGTTTTCGTTTTTGATTTCGTTTTTGTTTTCGTTTTTGTTTTCCTTTTTGTTTTCGTTTTTGTTTTCGTTTTTGTTTTCGTTTTTGTTTTCGTTTTTGTTTTCGTTTTTGTTTTCGTGTTTGTTTTCGTTTTTGTTTTCGTTTTTGTTTTCGTTTTTGTTTTTGTTTTCGTTTTTGTTTTTGTTTTTGTCCTTGTTTCTGTCCTTGTCTTTGTCTTAATTGGTTTTTGTTTGTACGAGACTAAGTCCAGCGGCATAATGCTCTTCGATCGCACACGACCAAGTCCAGCGGCGTGTCGCTCCTAGGGCTGTTGCGAATACTTAAAAGTCCCTACGGTCAAAATCATTGGGTTGCGACTCACCTTTACGAGTTGCTCGCTCGCTGCGCTCGCTCGGAATGTTATAGCCTTACCTAAAACCAATCCACCTTGCGTTCGTTTTTCGAAAAGACCGCGATTTTCCGATAATTTACAGACGCGCGGGATCGGTTTTGAGGTTAGGCTAGTTTTATAAGAGCGAGCGAAGCGAGCGAGAAGCTACATCAATTCCCGCGCTATAGTTATATATCAAATGTTCTTTACTAACAATTCTCACCGATCGAAAGAAAGTTTCTGATTTGATAGAAGAATAACAGATATGTTTCGCTAGGTACGCGATTCGTGCTGATCGATGTATCTCGATGATGTTTTTGTTTTCGTTTTTGTTTTCGTTTTTGTTTTCGTTTTTGTTTTCGTTTTCGATTTCGTTTTTGTTTTCGTTTTTGTTTTCGTTTTTGTTTTCGTTTTTGTTTTCGTTTTTGTTTTCGTTTTTGATTTCGTTTTTGTTTTCTTTTTTGTTTTCTTTTTTGTTTTCGTTTGTGTTTTCGTTTTTGTTTTCGTTTTTGTTTTCGTTTTTGTTTTCGTTTTTGTTTTCGTTTTTGTTTTCGTATTTGTTTTCGTTTTTGTTTTCGTTTTTGATTTCGTTTTTGTTTTCGTTTTTGTTTTCGTTTTTGTTTTCGTTTGTGTTTTCGTTTTTGTTTTCGTTTTTGTTTTCGTTTTTGTTTTCGTTTTTGTTTTCGTTTTTGTTTTCGTGTTTGTTTTCGTTTTTGTTTTCTTTTTTGTTTTCGTTTTTGTTTTCGTTTTTGATTTCGTTTTTGTTTTCTTTTTTGTTTTCTTTTTTGTTTTCGTTTGTGTTTTCGTTTTTGTTTTCGTTTTTGTTTTCGTTTTTGTTTTCGTTTTTGTTTTCGTTTTTGTTTTCGTATTTGTTTTCGTTTTTGTTTTCGTTTTTGATTTCGTTTTTGTTTTCGTTTTTGTTTTCGTTTTTGTTTTCGTTTGTGTTTTCGTTTTTGTTTTCGTTTTTGTTTTCGTTTTTGTTTTCGTTTTTGTTTTCGTTTTTGTTTTCGTGTTTGTTTTCGTTTTTGTTTTCTTTTTTGTTTTCGTTTTTGTTTTCTTTTTTGTTTTCGTTTTTGTTTTCGTTTTTGTTTTCGTTTTTGTTTTCGTTTTTTTTTTTGTTTTTGTTTTTGTTTTCGTTTTTGTTTTCGTTTTTGTTTTCGTTTTTGTTTTCGTTTTTGATTTCGTTTTTGTTTTCGTTTTTGTTTTCGTTTTTGTTTTCGTTTTTGTTTTCGTTTTTGTTTTCGTTTTTGCTTTCGTTTTTGTTTTCGTGTTTGTTTTCGTTTTTGTTTTCGTTTTTGTTTTCGTTTTTGTTTTTGTTTTCGTTTTTGTTTTTGTTTTTGTCCTTGTTTCTGTCCTTGTCTTTGTCTTAATTGGTTTTTGTTTGTACGAGACTAAGTCCAGCGGCATAATGCTCTTCGATCGCACACGACCAAGTCCAGCGGCGTGTCGCTCCTAGGGCTGTTGCGAATACTTAAAAGTCCCTACGGTCAAAATCATTGGGTTGCGACTCACCTTTACGAGTTGCTCGCTCGCTGCGCTCGCTCGGAATGTTATAGCCTTACCTAAAACCAATCCACCTTGCGTTCGTTTTTCGAAAAGACCGCGATTTTCCGATAATTTACAGACGCGCGGGATCGGTTTTGAGGTTAGGCTAGTTTTATAAGAGCGAGCGAAGCGAGCGAGAAGCTACATCAATTCCCGCGCTATAGTTATATATCAAATGTTCTTTACTAACAATTCTCACCGATCGAAAGAAAGTTTCTGATTTGATAGAAGAATAACAGATATGTTTCGCTAGGTACGCGATTCGTGCTGATCGATGTATCTCGATGATGTTTTTGTTTTCGTTTTTGTTTTCGTTTTTGTTTTCGTTTTTGTTTTCGTTTTTGTTTTCGTTTTTGTTTTCGTTTTTGTTTTCGTTTTTGTTTTCGTTTTTGTTTTCGTTTTTGATTTCGTTTTTGTTTTCGTTTTTGTTTTCGTTTTTGTTTTCGTTTTTGTTTTCGTTTTTGTTTTCGTTTTTGTTTTCGTTTTTGTTTTCGTTTTTGTTTTCGTTTTTGTTTTTGTTTTCGTTTTTGTTTTTGTTTTCGTTTTTGTTTTTGTTTTTGTCCTTGTTTCTGTCCTTGTCTTTGTCTTAATTGGTTTTTGTTTGTACGAGACTAAGTCCAGCGGCATAATGCTCTTCGATCGCACACGACCAAGTCCAGCGGCGTGTCGCTCCTAGGGCTGTTGCGAATACTTAAAAGTCCCTACGGTCAAAATCATTGGGTTGCGACTCACCTTTACGAGTTGCTCGCTCGCTGCGCTCGCTCGGAATGTTATAGCCTTACCTAAAACCAATCCACCTTGCGTTCGTTTTTCGAAAAGACCGCGATTTTCCGATAATTTACAGACGCGCGGGATCGGTTTTGAGGTTAGGCTAGTTTTATAAGAGCGAGCGAAGCGAGCGAGAAGCTACATCAATTCCCGCGCTATAGTTATATATCAAATGTTCTTTACTAACAATTCTCACCGATCGAAAGAAAGTTTCTGATTTGATAGAAGAATAACAGATATGTTTCGCTAGGTACGCGATTCGTGCTGATCGATGTATCTCGATGATGTTGTTGTTTTCGTTTTTGTTTTCGTTTTTGTTTTCGTTTTTGTTTTCGTTTTTCTTTTCGTGTTTGTTTTCGTTTTTGTTTTCGTTTTTGTTTTCGTTTTTGTTTTCGTTTTTGTTTTCGTTTTTGTTTTCGTTTTTGTTTTCGTTTTTGTTTTCGTTTTTGTTTTCGTGTTTGTTTTCGTTTTTGTTTTCGTTTTTGTTTTCGTTTTTGTTTTCGTTT
>NW_026869732.1:617500-630000 GCF_905332965.1 Bombus pascuorum | reverse complement strand
TTGCGACTCACCTTTACGAGTTGCTCGCTCGCTGCGCTCGCTCGGAATGTTATAGCCTTACCTAAAACCAATCCACCTTGCGTTCGTTTTTCGAAAAGACCGCGATTTTCCGATAATTTACAGACGCGCGGGATCGGTTTTGAGGTTAGGCTAGTTTTATAAGAGCGAGCGAAGCGAGCGAGAAGCCACATCAATTCCCGCGCTATAGTTATATATCAAATGTTCTTTACTAACAATTCTCACCGATCGAAAGAAAGTTTCTGATTTGATAGAAGTATAACAGATATGTTTCGCTAGGTACGCGATTCGTGCTGATCGATGTATCTCGATGATGTTTTTGTTTTCGTTTTTGTTTTCGTTTTTGTTTTCGTTTTTGTTTTCGTTTTTGTTTTCGTTTTTGTTTTCGTTTTTGTTTTCGTTTTTGTTTTCGTTTTTGTTTTCGTTTTTGTTTTCGTGTTTGTTTTCGTTTTTGTTTTCGTTTTTGTTTTCGTTTTTGTTTTTGTTTTCGTTTTTGTTTTCGTTTTTGTTTGTGTTTTTGTTTTCGTTTTTGTTTTCGTTTTTGTTTTCGTTTTTGTTTTCGTTTTTGATTTCGTTTTTGTTTTCGTTTTTGTTTTCGTTTTTGTTTTCGTTTTTGTTTTCGTTTTTGTTTTCGTTTTTGTTTTCGTTTTTGTTTTCGTTTTTGTTTTCGGGTTTGTTTTCGTTTTTGTTTTCGTTTTTGTTTTCGTTTTTGTTTTTGTTTTCGTTTTTGTTTTTGTTTTTGTCCTTGTTTCTGTCCTCGTCTTTGTCTTAATTGGTTTTTGTTTGTACGAGACTAAGTCCAGCGGCATAATGCTCTTCGATCGCACACGACCAAGTCCAGCGGCGTGTCGCTCCTAGGGCTGTTGCGAATACTTAAAAGTCCCTACGGTCAAAATCATTGGGTTGCGACTCACCTTTACGAGTTGCTCGCTCGCTGCGCTCGCTCGGAATGTTATAGCCTTACCTAAAACCAATCCACCTTGCGTTCGTTTTTCGAAAAGACCGCGATTTTCCGATAATTTACAGACGCGCGGGATCGGTTTTGAGGTTAGGCTAGTTTTATAAGAGCGAGCGAAGCGAGCGAGAAGCTACATCAATTCCCGCGCTATAGTTATATATCAAATGTTCTTTACTAACAATTCTCACCGATCGAAAGAAAGTTTCTGATTTGATAGAAGAATAACAGATATGTTTCGCTAGGTACGCGATTCGTGCTGATCGATGTATCTCGATGATGTTTTTGTTTTCGTTTTTGTTTTCGTTTTTGTTTTCGTTTTTGTTTTCGTTTTTGTTTTCGTGTTTGTTTTCGTTTTTGTTTTCGTGTTTGTTTTCGTTTTTGTTTTCGTTTTCGTTTTCGTTTTTGTTTTCTTTTTTGTTTTCGTTTTTGTTTTCGTTTTTGTTTTCGTTTTTGTTTTCGTTTTTGTTTTCGTTTTTGTTTTCGTTTTTGTTTTCGTTTTTGATTTCGTTTTTGTTTTCGTTTTTGTTTTCGTTTTTGTTTTCGTTTTTGTTTTCGTTTTTGTTTTCGTTTTTGTTTTCGTTTTTGTTTTCGTTTTTGTTTTCGTGTTTGTTTTCGTTTTTGTTTTCGTTTTTGTTTTCGTTTTTGTTTTTGTTTTCGTTTTTGTTTTTGTTTTTGTCCTTGTTTCTGTCCTTGTCTTTGTCTTAATTGGTTTTTGTTTGTACGAGACTAAGTCCAGCGGCATAATGCTCTTCGATCGCACACGACCAAGTCCAGCGGCGTGTCGCTCCTAGGGCTGTTGCGAATACTTAAAAGTCCCTACGGTCAAAATCATTGGGTTGCGACTCACCTTTACGAGTTGCTCGCTCGCTGCGCTCGCTCGGAATGTTATAGCCTTACCTAAAACCAATCCACCTTGCGTTCGTTTTTCGAAAAGACCGCGATTTTCCGATAATTTACAGACGCGCGGGATCGGTTTTGAGGTTAGGCTAGTTTTATAAGAGCGAGCGAAGCGAGCGAGAAGCTACATCAATTCCCGCGCTATAGTTATATATCAAATGTTCTTTACTAACAATTCTCACCGATCGAAAGAAAGTTTCTGATTTGATAGAAGAATAACAGATATGTTTCGCTAGGTACGCGATTCGTGCTGATCGATGTATCTCGATGATGTTTTTGTTTTCGTTTTTGTTTTCGTTTTTGTTTTCGTTTTTGTTTTCGTTTTCGTTTTCGTTTTTGTTTTCGTTTTTGTTTTCGTTTTTGTTTTCGTTTTTGTTTTCGCTTTTGTTTTCGTTTTTGTTTTCGTTTTTGTTTTCGTTTTTGTTTTCGTGTTTGTTTTCGTTTTTGTTTTCGTTTTTGTTTTCGTTTTTGTTTTCGTTTTTGTTTTCGTTTTTGTTTTCGTTTTTGATTTCGTTTTTGTTTTCGTTTTTGTTTTCGTTTTTGTTTTCGTTTTTGTTTTCGTTTTTGTTTTCGTTTTTGTTTTCGTTTTCGTTTTCGTTTTCGTTTTCGTTTTCGTTTTCGTTTTCGTTTTCGTTTTCGTTTTCGTTTTCGTTTTCGTTTTCGTTTTCGTTTTTGTTTTTGTTTTTGTTTTTGATTTTGTTTTTGTTTTTGTCCTTGTTTCTGTCCTTGTCTTTGTCTTAATTGGTTTTTGTTTGTACGAGACTAAGTCCAGCGGCATAATGCTCTTCGATCCCACACGACCAAGTCCAGCGGCGTGTCGCTCCTAGGGCTGTTGCGAATACTTAAAAGTCCCTACGGTCAAAATCATTGGGTTGCGACTCACCTTTACGAGTTGCTCGCTCGCTGCGCTCGCTCGGAATGTTATAGCCTTACCTAAAACCAATCCACCTTGAGTTCGTTTTTCGAAAAGACCGCGATTTTCCGATAATTTACAGACGCGCGGGATCGGTTTTGAGGTTAGGCTAGTTTTATAAGAGCGAGCGAAGCGAGCGAGAAGCTACATCAATTCCCGCGCTATAGTTATATATCAAATGTTCTTTACTAACAATTCTCACCGATCGAAAGAAAGTTTCTGATTTGATAGAAGAATAACAGATATGTTTCGCTAGGTACGCGATTCGTGCTGATCGATGTATCTCGATGATGTTTTTGTTTTCGTTTTTGTTTTCGTTTTTGTTTTCGTTTTTGTTTTCGTTTTTGTTTTCGTTTTTGTTTTCGTTTTTGTTTTCGTTTTTGTTTTCGTTTTTGTTTTCGTTTTTGTTTTCGTTTTTGTTTTCGTGTTTGTTTTCGTTTTTGTTTTCGTTTTCGTTTTCGTTTTTGTTTTGTTTTTTGTTTTCGTTTTTGTTTTCGTTTTTGTTTTCGTTTTTGTTTTCGTTTTTGTTTTCGTTTTTGTTTTCGTTTTTGTTTTCGTTTTTGTTTTCGTTTTTGTTTTCGTTTTTGATTTCGTTTTTGTTTTCGTTTTTGTTTTCGTTTTTGTTTTCGTTTTTGTTTTCGTTTTTGTTTTCGTTTTTGTTTTCGTGTTTGCTTTCGTTTTTGTTTTCGTTTTCGTTTTCGTTTTCGTTTTCGTTTTCGTTTTCGTTTTCGTTTTCGTTTTCGTTTTCGTTTTCGTTTTCGTTTTCGTTTTCGTTTTCGTTTTCGTTTTCGTTTTCGTTTTTGTTTTCGTTTTTGTTTTCGTTTTTGTTTTCGTTTTTCTTTTCGTGTTTGTTTTCGTTTTTGTTTTCGTTTTTGTTTTCTTTTTTGTTTTCGTTTTTGTTTTCGTTTTTGTTTTCGTTTTTGTTTTCGTTTTTGTTTTCGTGTTTGTTTTCGTTTTTGTTTTCGTTTTTGTTTTCGTTTTTGTTTTTGTTTTCGTTTTTGTTTTTGTTTTTGTCCTTGTTTCTGTCCTTGTCTTTGTCTTAATTGGTTTTTGTTTGTACGAGACTAAGTCCAGCGGCATAATGCTCTTCGATCGCACACGACCAAGTCCAGCGGCGTGTCGCTCCTAGGGCTGTTGCGAATACTTAAAAGTCCCTACGGTCAAAATCATTGGGTTGCGACTCACCTTTACGAGTTGCTCGCTCGCTGCGCTCGCTCGGAATGTTATAGCCTTACCTAAAACCAATCCACCTTGCGTTCGTTTTTCGAAAAGACCGCGATTTTCCGATAATTTACAGACGCGCGGGATCGGTTTTGAGGTTAGGCTAGTTTTATAAGAGCGAGCGAAGCGAGCGAGAAGCTACATCAATTCCCGCGCTATAGTTATATATCAAATGTTCTTTACTAACAATTCTCACCGATCGAAAGAAAGTTTCTGATTTGTAGAAGAATAACAGATATGTTTCGCTAGGTACGCGATTCGTGCTGATCGATGTATCTCGATGATGTTGTTGTTTTCGTTTTTGTTTTCGTTTTTGTTTTCGTTTTTGTTTTCGTTTTTGATTTCGTTTTTGTTTTCGTTTTTGTTTTCGTTTTTGTTTTCATTTTGTTTTCGTTTTTGTTTTCGTTTTTGTTTTCGTTTTTGTTTTCGTTTTTGTTTTCGTTTTCGTTTTTGTTTTCTTTTTTGTTTTCGTTTTTGTTTTCTTTTTTGTTTTCGTTTTTGTTTTCGTTTTTGTTTTCGTTTTTGTTTTCGTTTTTGTTTTCGTTTTTGTTTGTGTTTTTGTTTTCGTTTTTGTTTTCGTTTTTGTTTTCGTTTTTGTTTTCGTTTTTGTTTTCGTTTTTGTTTTCGTTTTTGTTTTTGTTTTCGTTTTTGTTTTCGTTTTTGTTTTTGTTTTCGTTTTTGTTTTCGTTTTTGTTTTCGTTTTTGTTTTCGTTTTTGTTTTCGTTTTTGTTTTTGTTTTCGTTTTTGTTTTCGTTTTTGTTTTCGTTTTTGTTTTCGTTTTTGTTTTCGTTTTTGTTTTCGTTTTTGTTTTCGTGTTTGTTTTCGTTTTTGTTTTCGTTTTCGTTTTCGTTTTTGTTTTCTTTTTTGTTTTCGTTTTTGTTTTCGTTTTTGTTTTTGTTTTTGTTTTCGTTTTTGTTTTCGTTTTTGTTTTCGTTTTTGTTTTCGTTTTTGTTTTCGTTTTTGTTTTCGTTTTTGATTTCGTTTTTGTTTTCGTTTTTGTTTTCGTTTTTGTTTTCGTTTTTGTTTTCGTTTTTGTTTTCGTTTTTGTTTTCGTTTTTGTTTTCGTGTTTGTTTTCGTTTTTGTTTTCGTTTTTGTTTTCGTTTTTGTTTTTGTTTTCGTTTTTGTTTTTGTTTTTGTCCTTGTTTCTGTCCTTGTCTTTGTCTTAATTGGTTTTTGTTTGTACGAGACTAAGTCCAGCGGCATAATGCTCTTCGATCGCACACGACCAAGTCCAGCGGCGTGTCGCTCCTAGGGCTGTTGCGAATACTTAAAAGTCCCTACGGTCAAAATCATTGGGTTGCGACTCACCTTTACGAGTTGCTCGCTCGCTGCGCTCGCTCGGAATGTTATAGCCTTACCTAAAACCAATCCACCTTGCGTTCGTTTTTCGAAAAGACCGCGATTTTCCGATAATTTACAGACGCGCGGGATCGGTTTTGAGGTTAGGCTAGTTTTATAAGAGCGAGCGAAGCGAGCGAGAAGCTACATCAATTCCCGCGCTATAGTTATATATCAAATGTTCTTTACTAACAATTCTCACCGATCGAAAGAAAGTTTCTGATTTGATAGAAGAATAACAGATATGTTTCGCTAGGTACGCGATTCGTGCTGATCGATGTATCTCGATGATGTTGTTGTTTTCGTTTTTGTTTTCGTTTTTGTTTTCGTTTTTGTTTTCGTTTTTGTTTTCGTTTTTGTTTTCGTTTTTGTTTTCGTTTTTGTTTTCGTTTTTGTTTGTGTTTTTGTTTTCGTTTTTGTTTTCGTTTTTGTTTTCGTTTTTGTTTTCGTTTTTGTTTTCGTTTTTGTTTTCGTTTTTGTTTTCGTTTTTGTTTTTGTTTTCGTTTTTGTTTTCGTTTTTGTTTTTGTTTTCCTTTTCGTTTTTGTTTGTGTTTTTGTTTTCGTTTTTGTTTTCGTTTTTGTTTTCGTTTTTGTTTTCGTTTTTGTTTTCGTTTTTGTTTTCGTTTTTGTTTTCGTTTTTGTTTTCGTTTTTGTTTTCGTGTTTGTTTTCGTTTTTGTTTTCGTTTTTGTTTTCGTTTTTGTTTTTGTTTTCGTTTTTGTTTTCGTTTTTGTTTTTGTTTTCCTTTTCGTTTTTGTTTGTGTTTTTGTTTTTGTCCTTGTTTCTGTCCTTGTCTTTGTCTTAATTGGTTTTTGTTTGTACGAGACTAAGTCCAGCGGCATAATGCTCTTCGATCGCACACGACCAAGTCCAGCGGCGTGTCGCTCCTAGGGCTGTTGCGAATACTTAAAAGTCCCTACGGTCAAAATCATTGGGTTGCGACTCACCTTTACGAGTTGCTCGCTCGCTGCGCTCGCTCGGAATGTTATAGCCTTACCTAAAACCAATCCACCTTGCGTTCGTTTTTCGAAAAGACCGCGATTTTCCGATAATTTACAGACGCGCGGGATCGGTTTTGAGGTTAGGCTAGTTTTATAAGAGCGAGCGAAGCGAGCGAGAAGCTACATCAATTCCCGCGCTATAGTTATATATCAAATGTTCTTTACTAACAATTCTCACCGATCGAAAGAAAGTTTCTGATTTGATAGAAGAATAACAGATATGTTTCGCTAGGTACGCGATTCGTGCTGATCGATGTATCTCGATGATGTTTTTGTTTTCGTTTTTGTTTTCGTTTTTGTTTTCGTTTTTGTTTTCGTTTTCGTTTTCGTTTTTGTTTTCGTTTTTGTTTTCGTTTTTGTTTTCGTTTTTGTTTTCGTTTTTGTTTTCGTTTTTGTTTTCGTTTTTGTTTTCGTGTTTGTTTTCGTTTTTGTTTTCGTTTTCGTTTTCGTTTTTGTTTTCTTTTTTGTTTTCGTTTTTGTTTTCGTTTTTGTTTTCGTTTTTGTTTTCGTTTTTGTTTTCGTTTTTGTTTTCGTTTTTGTTTTCGTTTTTGTTTTCGTTTTTGTTTTCGTTTTTGATTTCGTTTTTGTTTTCGTTTTTGTTTTCGTTTTTGTTTTCGTTTTTGTTTTCGTTTTTGTTTTCGTTTTTGTTTTCGTGTTTGTTTTCGTTTTTGTTTTCGTTTTCGTTTTCGTTTTCGTTTTCGTTTTCATTTTCGTTTTCGTTTTCGTTTTCGTTTTCGTTTTCGTTTTCGTTTTCGTTTTCGTTTTCGTTTTCGTTTTCGTTTTCGTTTTCGTTTTCGTTTTCGTTTTCGTTTTCGTTTTCGTTTTCGTTTTCGTTTTCGTTTTCGTTTTCGTTTTCGTTTTCGTTTTCGTTTTCGTTTTCGTTTTCGTTTTCGTTTTCGTTTTCGTTTTCGTTTTCGTTTTCGTTTTCGTTTTCGTTTTCGTTTTCGTTTTCGTTTTCGTTTTCGTTTTTGTTTTCGTTTTTGTTTTCGTTTTTGTTTTCGTTTTTCTTTTCGTGTTTGTTTTCGTTTTTGTTTTCGTTTTTGTTTTCTTTTTTGTTTTCGTTTTTGTTTTCGTTTTTGTTTTCTTTTTTGTTTTCGTTTTTGTTTTCGTTTTTGTTTTCGTTTTTGTTTTCGTTTTTGTTTTCGTTTTTGTTTTCGTTTTTGTTTTCGTTTTTGTTTTCGTTTTTGTTTTCGTTTTTGTTTTCGTGTTTGTTTTCGTTTTTGTTTTCGTTTTCGTTTTCGTTTTTGTTTTCTTTTTTGTTTTCGTTTTTGTTTTCGTTTTTGTTTTCGTTTTTGTTTTCGTTTTTGTTTTCGTTTTTGTTTTCGTTTTTGTTTTCGTTTTTGTTTTCGTTTTTGTTTTCGTTTTTGATTTCGTTTTTGTTTTCGTTTTTGTTTTCGTTTTTGTTTTCGTTTTTGTTTTCGTTTTTGTTTTCGTTTTTGTTTTCGTGTTTGCTTTCGTTTTTGTTTTCGTTTTCGTTTTCGTTTTCGTTTTCGTTTTCGTTTTCGTTTTCGTTTTCGTTTTCGTTTTCGTTTTCGTTTTCGTTTTCGTTTTCGTTTTCGTTTTCGTTTTTGTTTTCGTTTTTGTTTTCGTTTTTGTTTTCGTTTTTCTTTTCGTGTTTGTTTTCGTTTTTGTTTTCGTTTTTGTTTTCTTTTTTGTTTTCGTTTTTGTTTTCGTTTTTGTTTTCGTTTTTGTTTTCGTTTTTGTTTTCGTGTTTGTTTTCGTTTTTGTTTTCGTTTTTGTTTTCGTTTTTGTTTTTGTTTTCGTTTTTGTTTTTGTTTTTGTCCTTGTTTCTGTCCTTGTCTTTGTCTTAATTGGTTTTTGTTTGTACGAGACTAAGTCCAGCGGCATAATGCTCTTCGATCGCACACGACCAAGTCCAGCGGCGTGTCGCTCCTAGGGCTGTTGCGAATACTTAAAAGTCCCTACGGTCAAAATCATTGGGTTGCGACTCACCTTTACGAGTTGCTCGCTCGCTGCGCTCGCTCGGAATGTTATAGCCTTACCTAAAACCAATCCACCTTGCGTTCGTTTTTCGAAAAGACCGCGATTTTCCGATAATTTACAGACGCGCGGGATCGGTTTTGAGGTTAGGCTAGTTTTATAAGAGCGAGCGAAGCGAGCGAGAAGCTACATCAATTCCCGCGCTATAGTTATATATCAAATGTTCTTTACTAACAATTCTCACCGATCGAAAGAAAGTTTCTGATTTGTAGAAGAATAACAGATATGTTTCGCTAGGTACGCGATTCGTGCTGATCGATGTATCTCGATGATGTTGTTGTTTTCGTTTTTGTTTTCGTTTTTGTTTTCGTTTTTGTTTTCGTTTTTGATTTCGTTTTTGTTTTCGTTTTTGTTTTCGTTTTTGTTTTCATTTTGTTTTCGTTTTTGTTTTCGTTTTTGTTTTCGTTTTTGTTTTCGTTTTTGTTTTCGTTTTCGTTTTTGTTTTCTTTTTTGTTTTCGTTTTTGTTTTCTTTTTTGTTTTCGTTTTTGTTTTCGTTTTTGTTTTCGTTTTTGTTTTCGTTTTTGTTTTCGTTTTTGTTTGTGTTTTTGTTTTCGTTTTTGTTTTCGTTTTTGTTTTCGTTTTTGTTTTCGTTTTTGTTTTCGTTTTTGTTTTCGTTTTTGTTTTTGTTTTCGTTTTTGTTTTCGTTTTTGTTTTTGTTTTCGTTTTTGTTTTCGTTTTTGTTTTCGTTTTTGTTTTCGTTTTTGTTTTCGTTTTTGTTTTTGTTTTCGTTTTTGTTTTCGTTTTTGTTTTCGTTTTTGTTTTCGTTTTTGTTTTCGTTTTTGTTTTCGTTTTTGTTTTCGTGTTTGTTTTCGTTTTTGTTTTCGTTTTCGTTTTCGTTTTTGTTTTCTTTTTTGTTTTCGTTTTTGTTTTCGTTTTTGTTTTTGTTTTTGTTTTCGTTTTTGTTTTCGTTTTTGTTTTCGTTTTTGTTTTCGTTTTTGTTTTCGTTTTTGTTTTCGTTTTTGATTTCGTTTTTGTTTTCGTTTTTGTTTTCGTTTTTGTTTTCGTTTTTGTTTTCGTTTTTGTTTTCGTTTTTGTTTTCGTTTTTGTTTTCGTGTTTGTTTTCGTTTTTGTTTTCGTTTTTGTTTTCGTTTTTGTTTTTGTTTTCGTTTTTGTTTTTGTTTTTGTCCTTGTTTCTGTCCTTGTCTTTGTCTTAATTGGTTTTTGTTTGTACGAGACTAAGTCCAGCGGCATAATGCTCTTCGATCGCACACGACCAAGTCCAGCGGCGTGTCGCTCCTAGGGCTGTTGCGAATACTTAAAAGTCCCTACGGTCAAAATCATTGGGTTGCGACTCACCTTTACGAGTTGCTCGCTCGCTGCGCTCGCTCGGAATGTTATAGCCTTACCTAAAACCAATCCACCTTGCGTTCGTTTTTCGAAAAGACCGCGATTTTCCGATAATTTACAGACGCGCGGGATCGGTTTTGAGGTTAGGCTAGTTTTATAAGAGCGAGCGAAGCGAGCGAGAAGCTACATCAATTCCCGCGCTATAGTTATATATCAAATGTTCTTTACTAACAATTCTCACCGATCGAAAGAAAGTTTCTGATTTGATAGAAGAATAACAGATATGTTTCGCTAGGTACGCGATTCGTGCTGATCGATGTATCTCGATGATGTTGTTGTTTTCGTTTTTGTTTTCGTTTTTGTTTTCGTTTTTGTTTTCGTTTTTGATTTCGTTTTTGTTTTCGTTTTTGTTTTCGTTTTTGTTTTCGTTTTTGTTTGTGTTTTTGTTTTCGTTTTTGTTTTCGTTTTTGTTTTCGTTTTTGTTTTCGTTTTTGTTTTCGTTTTTGTTTTCGTTTTTGTTTTCGTTTTTGTTTTTGTTTTCGTTTTTGTTTTCGTTTTTGTTTTTGTTTTCCTTTTCGTTTTTGTTTGTGTTTTTGTTTTCGTTTTTGTTTTCGTTTTTGTTTTCGTTTTTGTTTTCGTTTTTGTTTTCGTTTTTGTTTTCGTTTTTGTTTTCGTTTTTGTTTTCGTTTTTGTTTTCGTGTTTGTTTTCGTTTTTGTTTTCGTTTTTGTTTTCGTTTTTGTTTTTGTTTTCGTTTTTGTTTTCGTTTTTGTTTTTGTTTTCCTTTTCGTTTTTGTTTGTGTTTTTGTTTTTGTCCTTGTTTCTGTCCTTGTCTTTGTCTTAATTGGTTTTTGTTTGTACGAGACTAAGTCCAGCGGCATAATGCTCTTCGATCGCACACGACCAAGTCCAGCGGCGTGTCGCTCCTAGGGCTGTTGCGAATACTTAAAAGTCCCTACGGTCAAAATCATTGGGTTGCGACTCACCTTTACGAGTTGCTCGCTCGCTGCGCTCGCTCGGAATGTTATAGCCTTACCTAAAACCAATCCACCTTGCGTTCGTTTTTCGAAAAGACCGCGATTTTCCGATAATTTACAGACGCGCGGGATCGGTTTTGAGGTTAGGCTAGTTTTATAAGAGCGAGCGAAGCGAGCGAGAAGCTACATCAATTCCCGCGCTATAGTTATATATCAAATGTTCTTTACTAACAATTCTCACCGATCGAAAGAAAGTTTCTGATTTGATAGAAGAATAACAGATATGTTTCGCTAGGTACGCGATTCGTGCTGATCGATGTATCTCGATGATGTTTTTGTTTTCGTTTTTGTTTTCGTTTTTGTTTTCGTTTTTGTTTTCGTTTTTGTTTTCGTTTTTGTTTTCGTTTTTGTTTTCGTTTTTGATTTCGTTTTTGTTTTCGTTTTTGTTTTCGTTTTTGTTTTCGTTTTTGTTTTCGTGTTTGTTTTCGTTTTTGTTTTCGTTTTCGTTTTCGTTTTCGTTTTCGTTTTCGTTTTCGTTTTCGTTTTCGTTTTCGTTTTCGTTTTCGTTTTCGTTTTCGTTTTCGTTTTCGTTTTCGTTTTCGTTTTCGTTTTCGTTTTCGTTTTCGTTTTCGTTTTCGTTTTCGTTTTCGTTTTCGTTTTCGTTTTCGTTTTCGTTTTCGTTTTCGTTTTCGTTTTCGTTTTCGTTTTCGTTTTCGTTTTCGTTTTCGTTTTCGTTTTCGTTTTCGTTTTCGTTTTCGTTTTCGTTTTCGTTTTCGTTTTCGTTTTCGTTTTCGTTTTCGTTTTCGTTTTCGTTTTCGTTTTCGTTTTCGTTTTCGTTTTCGTTTTCGTTTTCGTTTTTGTTTTCGTTTTTGTTTTCGTTTTTGTTTTCGTTTTTCTTTTCGTGTTTGTTTTCGTTTTTGTTTTCGTTTTTGTTTTCTTTTTTGTTTTCGTTTTTGTTTTCGTTTTTGTTTTCTTTTTTGTTTTCGTTTTTGTTTTCGTTTTTGTTTTCGTTTTTGTTTTCGTTTTTGTTTTCGTTTTTGTTTTCGTTTTTGTTTTCGTTTTTGTTTTCGTTTTTGTTTTCGTTTTTGTTTTTGTTTTCGTTTTTGTTTTCGTTTTTGTTTTCGTTTTTGTTTTCGTTTTTGTTTTCGTTTTTGTTTTCGTTTTTGTTTTTGTTTTCGTTTTTGTTTTCGTTTTTGTTTTTGTTTTCCTTTTCGTTTTTGTTTGTGTTTTTGTTTTCGTTTTTGTTTTCGTTTTTGTTTTCGTTTTTGTTTTCGTTTTTGTTTTCGTTTTTGTTTTCGTTTTTGTTTTCGTGTTTGTTTTCGTTTTTGTTTTCGTTTTTGTTTTCGTTTTTGATTTCGTTTTTGTTTTCGTTTTTGTTTTCGTTTTTGTTTTCGTTTTTGTTTTCGTTTTTGTTTTCGTTTTTGTTTTCGTTTTTGTTTTCGTGTTTGTTTTCGTTTTTGTTTTCGTTTTTGTTTTCGTTTTTGTTTTTGTTTTCGTTTTTGTTTTCGTTTTTGTTTTCGTTTTTGTTTTCGTGTTTGTTTTCGTTTTTGTTTTCGTTTTTGTTTTCGTTTTTGTTTTTGTTTTCGTTTTTGTTTTTGTTTTTGTCCTTGTTTCTGTCCTTGTCTTTGTCTTAATTGGTTTTTGTTTGTACGAGACTAAGTCCAGCGGCATAATGCTCTTCGATCGCACACGACCAAGTCCAGCGGCGTGTCGCTCCTAGGGCTGTTGCGAATACTTAAAAGTCCCTACGGTCAAAATCATTGGGTTGCGACTCACCTTTACGAGTTGCTCGCTCGCTGCGCTCGCTCGGAATGTTATAGCCTTACCTAAAACCAATCCACCTTGCGTTCGTTTTTCGAAAAGACCGCGATTTTCCGATAATTTACAGACG
>NW_026869732.1:597500-612500 GCF_905332965.1 Bombus pascuorum | reverse complement strand
TTTCGTTTTTGTTTTCGTTTTTGTTTTCGTGTTTGTTTTCGTTTTTGTTTTTGTTTTCGTTTTTGTTTTTGTTTTCGTTTTTGTTTTTGTTTTTGTCCTTGTTTCTGTCCTTGTCTTTGTCTTAATTGGTTTTTGTTTGTACGAGACTAAGTCCAGCGGCATAATGCTCTTCGATCGCACACGACCAAGTCCAGCGGCGTGTCGCTCCTAGGGCTGTTGCGAATACTTAAAAGTCCCTACGGTCAAAATCATTGGGTTGCGACTCACCTTTACGAGTTGCTCGCTCGCTGCGCTCGCTCCGAATGTTATAGCCTTACCTAAAACCAATCCACCTTGCGTTCGTTTTTCGAAAAGACCGCGATTTTCCGATAATTTACAGACGCGCGGGATCGGTTTTGAGGTTAGGCTAGTTTTATAAGAGCGAGCGAAGCGAGCGAGAAGCTACATCAATTCCCGCGCTATAGTTATATATCAAATGTTCTTTACTAACAATTCTCACCGATCGAAAGAAAGTTTCTGATTTGATAGAAGAATAACAGATATGTTTCGCTAGGTACGCGATTCGTGCTGATCGATGTATCTCGATGATGTTTTTGTTTTCGTTTTTGTTTTCGTTTTTGTTTTCGTTTTTGTTTTCGTTTTTGTTTTCGTTTTTGTTTTCGTTTTTGTTTTCTTTTTTGTTTTCGTTTTTGTTTTCGTTTTTGTTTTCGTTTTTGTTTTCGTTTTTGTTTTCGTTTTTGTTTTCGTTTTTGTTTTCGTTTTTGTTTTCGTTTTTGTTTTTGTTTTCGTTTTTGTTTTCGTTTTTGTTTTCGTTTTTGTTTTCTTTTTTGTTTTCGTTTTTGTTTTCGTTTTTGTTTTCGTTTTTGATTTCGTTTTTGTTTTCGTTTTTGTTTTCTTTTTTGTTTTCGTTTTTGTTTTCGTTTTTGTTTTCGTTTTTGTTTTCGTTTTTGTTTTCGTTTTTGTTTTCGTTTTTGATTTCGTTTTTGTTTTCGTTTTTGTTTTCGTTTTTGTTTTCGTTTTTGTTTTCGTTTTTGTTTTCGTTTTTGTTTTCGTTTTTGTTTTCGTTTTTGTTTTCGTTTTTGTTTTCGTTTTTGTTTTCTTTTTTGTTTTCGTTTTTGTTTTCGTTTTTGATTTCGTTTTTGTTTTCGTTTTTGTTTTCGTTTCTGTTTTCGTTTTCGATTTCGTTTTTGTTTTCGTTTTTGTTTTCGTTTTTGTTTTCGTTTTTGTTTTCGTTTTTGTTTTCGTTTTTGATTTCGTTTTTGTTTTCTTTTTTGTTTTCTTTTTTGTTTTCGTTTGTGTTTTCGTTTTTGTTTTCGTTTTTGTTTTCGTTTTTGTTTTCGTTTTTGTTTTCGTTTTTGTTTTCGTATTTGTTTTCGTTTTTGTTTTCGTTTTTGTTTTCGTTTTTGTTTTCGTTTTTGTTTTCGTTTTTGTTTTCGTTTCTGTTTTCGTTTTCGATTTCGTTTTTGTTTTCGTTTTTGTTTTCGTTTTTGTTTTCGTTTTTGTTTTCGTTTTTGTTTTCGTTTTTGATTTCGTTTTTGTTTTCGTTTTTGTTTTCGTTTTTGTTTTCGTTTTTGTTTTCGTTTTTGTTTTCGTTTTTGTTTTCGTGTTTGTTTTCGTTTTTGTTTTCGTTTTTGTTTTCGTTTTTGTTTTTGTTTTCGTTTTTGTTTTTGTTTTTGTCCTTGTTTCTGTCCTTGTCTTTGTCTTAATTGGTTTTTGTTTGTACGAGACTAAGTCCAGCGGCATAATGCTCTTCGATCGCACACGACCAAGTCCAGCGGCGTGTCGCTCCTAGGGCTGTTGCGAATACTTAAAAGTCCCTACGGTCAAAATCATTGGGTTGCGACTCACCTTTACGAGTTGCTCGCTCGCTGCGCTCGCTCGGAATGTTATAGCCTTACCTAAAACCAATCCACCTTGCGTTCGTTTTTCGAAAAGACCGCGATTTTCCGATAATTTACAGACGCGCGGGATCGGTTTTGAGGTTAGGCTAGTTTTATAAGAGCGAGCGAAGCGAGCGAGAAGCTACATCAATTCCCGCGCTATAGTTATATATCAAATGTTCTTTACTAACAATTCTCACCGATCGAAAGAAAGTTTCTGATTTGATAGAAGAATAACAGATATGTTTCGCTAGGTACGCGATTCGTGCTGATCGATGTATCTCGATGATGTTTTTGTTTTCGTTTTTGTTTTCGTTTTTGTTTTCGTTTTTGTTTTCGTTTTTGTTTTCGTGTTTGTTTTCGTTTTTGTTTTCGTTTTTGTTTTCTTTTTTGTTTTCGTTTTTGTTTTCGTTTTTGTTTTCGTTTTTGTTTTCGTTTTTGTTTTCGTTTTTGTTTTCGTGTTTGTTTTCGTTTTTGTTTTCGTTTTCGTTTTTGTTTTCTTTTTTGTTTTCGTTTTTGTTTTCGTTTTTGTTTTCGTTTTTGTTTTCGTTTTTGTTTTCGTTTTTGTTTTCGTTTTTGTTTTCGTGTTTGTTTTCGTTTTTGTTTTCGTTTTTGATTTCTTTTTTGTTTTCGTGTTTGTTTTCGTTTTTGTTTTCGTTTTTGTTTTCGTTTTTGTTTTCGTTTTTGTTTTCGTTTTTGTTTTCGTTTTTGTTTTCGTTTTTGTTTTCGTTTTTGTTTTCGTTTTTGTTTTCGTTTTTGTTTGTGTTTTTGTTTTCGTTTTTGTTTTCGTTTTTGTTTTCGTTTTTGTTTTCGTTTTTGATTTCGTTTTTGTTTTCGTTTTTGTTTTCGTTTTTGTTTTCGTTTTTGTTTTCGTTTTTGTTTTCGTTTTTGTTTTCGTTTTTGTTTTCGTGTTTGTTTTCGTTTTTGTTTTTGTTTTCGTTTTTGTTTTTGTTTTCGTTTTTGTTTTTGTTTTTGTCCTTGTTTCTGTCCTTGTCTTTGTCTTAATTGGTTTTTGTTTGTACGAGACTAAGTCCAGCGGCATAATGCTCTTCGATCGCACACGACCAAGTCCAGCGGCGTGTCGCTCCTAGGGCTGTTGCGAATACTTAAAAGTCCCTACGGTCAAAATCATTGGGTTGCGACTCACCTTTACGAGTTGCTCGCTCGCTGCGCTCGCTCGGAATGTTATAGCCTTACCTAAAACCAATCCACCTTGCGTTCGTTTTTCGAAAAGACCGCGATTTTCCGATAATTTACAGACGCGCGGGATCGGTTTTGAGGTTAGGCTAGTTTTATAAGAGCGAGCGAAGCGAGCGAGAAGCTACATCAATTCCCGCGCTATAGTTATATATCAAATGTTCTTTACTAACAATTCTCACCGATCGAAAGAAAGTTTCTGATTTGATAGAAGAATAACAGATATGTTTCGCTAGGTACGCGATTCGTGCTGATCGATGTATCTCGATGATGTTTTTGTTTTCGTTTTTGTTTTCGTGTTTGTTTTCGTTTTTGTTTTCGTTTTCGTTTTCGTTTTTGTTTTCGTTTTTGTTTTCGTTTTTGTTTTCGTTTTTGTTTTCGTTTTTGTTTTCGTTTTTGTTTTCGTTTTTGTTTTCGTTTTTGTTTTCGTTTTTGTTTTCGTTTTTGTTTTCGTTTTTGTTTTCTTTTTTGTTTTCGTTTTTGTTTTCTTTTTTGTTTTCGTTTTTGTTTTCGTTTTTGTTTTCGTTTTTGTTTTCGTTTTTGTTTTCGTTTTTGTTTTCGTTTTTGTTTTCGTTTTTGTTTTCGTTTTTGATTTCGTTTTTGTTTTCGTTTTTGTTTTCGTTTTTGTTTTCGTTTTTGTTTTCGTTTTTGTTTTCGTGTTTGTTTTCGTTTTTGTTTTCGTTTTCGTTTTCGTTTTTGTTTTCTTTTTTGTTTTCGTTTTTGTTTTCGTTTTTGTTTTCGTTTTTGTTTTTGTTTTCGTTTTTGTTTTTGTTTTTGTCCTTGTTTCTGTCCTTGTCTTTGTCTTAATTGGTTTTTGTTTGTACGAGACTAAGTCCAGCGGCATAATGCTCTTCGATCGCACACGACCAAGTCCAGCGGCGTGTCGCTCCTAGGGCTGTTGCGAATACTTAAAAGTCCCTACGGTCAAAATCATTGGGTTGCGACTCACCTTTACGAGTTGCTCGCTCGCTGCGCTCGCTCGGAATGTTATAGCCTTACCTAAAACCAATCCACCTTGCGTTCGTTTTTCGAAAAGACCGCGATTTTCCGATAATTTACAGACGCGCGGGATCGGTTTTGAGGTTAGGCTAGTTTTATAAGAGCGAGCGAAGCGAGCGAGAAGCTACATCAATTCCCGCGCTATAGTTATATATCAAATGTTCTTTACTAACAATTCTCACCGATCGAAAGAAAGTTTCTGATTTGATAGAAGAATAACAGATATGTTTCGCTAGGTACGCGATTCGTGCTGATCGATGTATCTCGATGATGTTTTTGTTTTCGTTTTTGTTTTCGTTTTTGTTTTCGTTTTTGTTTTCGTTTTTGTTTTCGTTTTTGTTTTCGTTTTTGTTTTCGTTTTTGTTTTCGTTTTTGTTTTCGTTTTTGTTTTCGTTTTTGTTTTCGTGTTTGTTTTCGTTTTTGTTTTCGTGTTTGTTTTCGTTTTTGTTTTCGTTTTCGTTTTCGTTTTTGTTTTCTTTTTTGTTTTCGTTTTTGTTTTCGTTTTTGTTTTCGTTTTTGTTTTCGTTTTTGTTTTCGTTTTTGTTTTCGTTTTTGTTTTCGTTTTTGATTTCGTTTTTGTTTTCGTTTTTGTTTTCGTTTTTGTTTTCGTTTTTGTTTTCGTTTTTGTTTTCGTTTTTGTTTTCGTTTTTGTTTTCGTTTTTGTTTTCGTGTTTGTTTTCGTTTTTGTTTTCGTTTTTGTTTTCGTTTTTGTTTTTGTTTTCGTTTTTGTTTTTGTTTTTGTCCTTGTTTCTGTCCTTGTCTTTGTCTTAATTGGTTTTTGTTTGTACGAGACTAAGTCCAGCGGCATAATGCTCTTCGATCGCACACGACCAAGTCCAGCGGCGTGTCGCTCCTAGGGCTGTTGCGAATACTTAAAAGTCCCTACGGTCAAAATCATTGGGTTGCGACTCACCTTTACGAGTTGCTCGCTCGCTGCGCTCGCTCGGAATGTTATAGCCTTACCTAAAACCAATCCACCTTGCGTTCGTTTTTCGAAAAGACCGCGATTTTCCGATAATTTACAGACGCGCGGGATCGGTTTTGAGGTTAGGCTAGTTTTATAAGAGCGAGCGAAGCGAGCGAGAAGCTACATCAATTCCCGCGCTATAGTTATATATCAAATGTTCTTTACTAACAATTCTCACCGATCGAAAGAAAGTTTCTGATTTGATAGAAGAATAACAGATATGTTTCGCTAGGTACGCGATTCGTGCTGATCGATGTATCTCGATGATGTTTTTGTTTTCGTTTTTGTTTTCGTGTTTGTTTTCGTTTTTGTTTTCGTTTTCGTTTTCGTTTTTGTTTTCGTTTTTGTTTTCGTTTTTGTTTTCGTTTTTGTTTTCGTTTTTGTTTTCGTTTTTGTTTTCGTTTTTGTTTTCGTTTTTGTTTTCGTTTTTGTTTTCGTGTTTGTTTTCGTTTTTGTTTTCGTTTTTGTTTTCGTTTTTGTTTTCGTTTTTGTTTTCGTTTTTGTTTTCGTTTTTGATTTCGTTTTTGTTTTCGTTTTTGTTTTCGTTTTTGTTTTCGTTTTTGTTTTCGTTTTTGTTTTCGTTTTTGTTTTCGTTTTTGTTTTCGTGTTTGTTTTCGTTTTTGTTTTCGTTTTTGTTTTCGTTTTTGTTTTCGTTTTTGTTTTCGTTTTTGTTTTCGTTTTTGTTTTCGTTTTTGTTTTCGTTTTTGTTTTCGTTTTTGTTTTCGTTTTTGATTTCGTTTTTGTTTTCGTTTTTGTTTTCGTTTTTGTTTTCGTTTTTGTTTTCGTTTTTGTTTTCGTTTTTGTTTTCGTTTTTGTTTTCGTGTTTGTTTTCGTTTTTGTTTTCGTTTTTGTTTTTGTTTTCGTTTTTGTTTTTGTTTTTGTCCTTGTTTCTGTCCTTGTCTTTGTCTTAATTGGTTTTTGTTTGTACGAGACTAAGTCCAGCGGCATAATGCTCTTCGATCGCACACGACCAAGTCCAGCGGCGTGTCGCTCCTAGGGCTGTTGCGAATACTTAAAAGTCCCTACGGTCAAAATCATTGGGTTGCGACTCACCTTTACGAGTTGCTCGCTCGCTGCGCTCGCTCGGAATGTTATAGCCTTACCTAAAACCAATCCACCTTGCGTTCGTTTTTCGAAAAGACCGCGATTTTCCGATAATTTACAGACGCGCGGGATCGGTTTTGAGGTTAGGCTAGTTTTATAAGAGCGAGCGAAGCGAGCGAGAAGCTACATCAATTCCCGCGCTATAGTTATATATCAAATGTTCTTTACTAACAATTCTCACCGATCGAAAGAAAGTTTCTGATTTGATAGAAGAATAACAGATATGTTTCGCTAGGTACGCGATTCGTGCTGATCGATGTATCTCGATGATGTTTTTGTTTTCGTTTTTGTTTTCGTGTTTGTTTTCGTTTTTGTTTTCGTTTTCGTTTTCGTTTTTGTTTTCGTTTTTGTTTTCGTTTTTGTTTTCGTTTTTGTTTTCGTTTTTGTTTTCGTTTTTGTTTTCGTTTTTGTTTTCGTTTTTGTTTTCGTTTTTGTTTTCGTGTTTGTTTTCGTTTTTGTTTTCGTTTTTGTTTTCGTTTTTGTTTTCGTTTTTGTTTTCGTTTTTGTTTTCGTTTTTGATTTCGTTTTTGTTTTCGTTTTTGTTTTCGTTTTTGTTTTCGTTTTTGTTTTCGTTTTTGTTTTCGTTTTTGTTTTCGTGTTTGTTTTCGTTTTTGTTTTCGTTTTTGTTTTCGTTTTTGTTTTCGTTTTTGTTTTCGTTTTTGTTTTCGTTTTTGTTTTCGTTTTTGTTTTCGTTTTTGTTTTCGTTTTTGTTTTCGTTTTTGATTTCGTTTTTGTTTTCGTTTTTGTTTTCGTTTTTGTTTTCGTTTTTGTTTTCGTTTTTGTTTTCGTTTTTGTTTTCGTTTTTGTTTTCGTGTTTGTTTTCGTTTTTGTTTTCGTTTTTGTTTTCGTTTTTGTTTTTGTTTTCGTTTTTGTTTTTGTTTTTGTCCTTGTTTCTGTCCTTGTCTTTGTCTTAATTGGTTTTTGTTTGTACGAGACTAAGTCCAGCGGCATAATGCTCTTCGATCGCACACGACCAAGTCCAGCGGCGTGTCGCTCCTAGGGCTGTTGCGAATACTTAAAAGTCCCTACGGTCAAAATCATTGGGTTGCGACTCACCTTTACGAGTTGCTCGCTCGCTGCGCTCGCTCGGAATGTTATAGCCTTACCTAAAACCAATCCACCTTGCGTTCGTTTTTCGAAAAGACCGCGATTTTCCGATAATTTACAGACGCGCGGGATCGGTTTTGAGGTTAGGCTAGTTTTATAAGAGCGAGCGAAGCGAGCGAGAAGCTACATCAATTCCCGCGCTATAGTTATATATCAAATGTTCTTTACTAACAATTCTCACCGATCGAAAGAAAGTTTCTGATTTGATAGAAGAATAACAGATATGTTTCGCTAGGTACGCGATTCGTGCTGATCGATGTATCTCGATGATGTTTTTGTTTTCGTTTTTGTTTTCGTTTTTGTTTTCGTTTTTGTTTTCGTTTTTGTTTTCGTTTTTGTTTTCGTTTTTGTTTTTGTTTTCGTTTTTGTTTTCGTTTTTGTTTTCGTTTTTGTTTTCGTTTTTGTTTTCGTTTTTGTTTTCGTTTTTGTTTTCGTTTTTGTTTTCGTTTTTGTTTTCGTTTTTGTTTTCGTTTTTGATTTCGTTTTTGTTTTCGTTTTTGTTTTCGTTTTTGTTTTCGTTTTTGTTTTCGTTTTTGTTTCCTTTTTTGTTTTCGTTTTTGTTTTCGTGTTTGTTTTCGTTTTTGTTTTCGTTTTTGTTTTCGTTTTTGTTTTTGTTTTCGTTTTTGTTTTTGTTTTCGTTTTTGTTTTTGTTTTTGTCCTTGTTTCTGTCCTTGTCTTTGTCTTAATTGGTTTTTGTTTGTACGAGACTAAGTCCAGCGGCATAATGCTCTTCGATCGCACACGACCAAGTCCAGCGGCGTGTCGCTCCTAGGGCTGTTGCGAATACTTAAAAGTCCCTACGGTCAAAATCATTGGGTTGCGACTCACCTTTACGAGTTGCTCGCTCGCTGCGCTCGCTCGGAATGTTATAGCCTTACCTAAAACCAATCCACCTTGCGTTCGTTTTTCGAAAAGACCGCGATTTTCCGATAATTTACAGACGCGCGGGATCGGTTTTGAGGTTAGGCTAGTTTTATAAGAGCGAGCGAAGCGAGCGAGAAGCTACATCAATTCCCGCGCTATAGTTATATATCAAATGTTCTTTACTAACAATTCTCACCGATCGAAAGAAAGTTTCTGATTTGATAGAAGAATAACAGATATGTTTCGCTAGGTACGCGATTCGTGCTGATCGATGTATCTCGATGATGTTTTTGTTTTCGTTTTTGTTTTCGTGTTTGTTTTCGTTTTTGTTTTCGTTTTCGTTTTCGTTTTTGTTTTCGTTTTTGTTTTCGTTTTTGTTTTCGTTTTTGTTTTCGTTTTTGTTTTCGTTTTTGTTTTCGTTTTTGTTTTCGTTTTTGTTTTCGTGTTTGTTTTCGTTTTTGTTTTCGTTTTTGTTTTCGTTTTTGTTTTCTTTTTTGTTTTCGTTTTTGTTTTCGTTTTTGTTTTCGTTTTTGTTTTCGTTTTTGTTTTCGTTTTTGTTTTCGTTTTTGTTTTCGTTTTTGTTTTCGTTTTTGTTTTTGTTTTCGTTTTTGTTTTCGTTTTTGTTTTCGTTTTTGTTTTCGTTTTTGTTTTCGTTTTTGTTTTCGTTTTTGTTTTCGTTTTTGTTTTCGTTTTTGTTTTCGTGTTTGTTTTCGTTTTTGTTTTCGTTTTCGTTTTCGTTTTTGTTTTCGTGTTTGTTTTCGTTTTTGTTTTCGTTTTTGTTTTCGTTTTTGTTTTTGTTTTCGTTTTTGTTTTTGTTTTTGTCCTTGTTTCTGTCCTTGTCTTTGTCTTAATTGGTTTTTGTTTGTACGAGACTAAGTCCAGCGGCATAATGCTCTTCGATCGCACACGACCAAGTCCAGCGGCGTGTCGCTCCTAGGGCTGTTGCGAATACTTAAAAGTCCCTACGGTCAAAATCATTGGGTTGCGACTCACCTTTACGAGTTGCTCGCTCGCTGCGCTCGCTCGGAATGTTATAGCCTTACCTAAAACCAATCCACCTTGCGTTCGTTTTTCGAAAAGACCGCGATTTTCCGATAATTTACAGACGCGCGGGATCGGTTTTGAGGTTAGGCTAGTTTTATAAGAGCGAGCGAAGCGAGCGAGAAGCTACATCAATTCCCGCGCTATAGTTATATATCAAATGTTCTTTACTAACAATTCTCACCGATCGAAAGAAAGTTTCTGATTTGATAGAAGAATAACAGATATGTTTCGCTAGGTACGCGATTCGTGCTGATCGATGTATCTCGATGATGTTTTTGTTTTCGTTTTTGTTTTCGTGTTTGTTTTCGTTTTTGTTTTCGTTTTCGTTTTCGTTTTTGTTTTCGTTTTTGTTTTCGTTTTTGTTTTCGTTTTTGTTTTCGTTTTTGTTTTCGTTTTTGTTTTCGTTTTTGTTTTCGTTTTTGTTTTCGTTTTTGTTTTCGTGTTTGTTTTCGTTTTTGTTTTCGTTTTTGTTTTCGTTTTTGTTTTCTTTTTTGTTTTCGTTTTTGTTTTCGTTTTTGTTTTCGTTTTTGTTTTCGTTTTTGTTTTCGTTTTTGTTTTCGTTTTTGTTTTCGTTTTTGTTTTTGTTTTCGTTTTCGTTTTCGTTTTTGTTTTCGTTTTTGTTTTCGTTTTTGTTTTTGTTTTCGTTTTTGTTTTTGTTTTTGTCCTTGTTTCTGTCCTTGTCTTTGTCTTAATTGGTTTTTGTTTGTACGAGACTAAGTCCAGCGGCATAATGCTCTTCGATCGCACACGACCAAGTCCAGCGGCGTGTCGCTCCTAGGGCTGTTGCGAATACTTAAAAGTCCCTACGGTCAAAATCATTGGGTTGCGACTCACCTTTACGAGTTGCTCGCTCGCTGCGCTCGCTCGGAATGTTATAGCCTTACCTAAAACCAATCCACCTTGCGTTCGTTTTTCGAAAAGACCGCGATTTTCCGATAATTTACAGACGCGCGGGATCGGTTTTGAGGTTAGGCTAGTTTTATAAGAGCGAGCGAAGCGAGCGAGAAGCTACATCAATTCCCGCGCTATAGTTATATATCAAATGTTCTTTACTAACAATTCTCACCGATCGAAAGAAAGTTTCTGATTTGATAGAAGAATAACAGATATGTTTCGCTAGGTACGCGATTCGTGCTGATCGATGTATCTCGATGATGTTTTTGTTTTCGTTTTTGTTTTCGTGTTTGTTTTCGTTTTTGTTTTCGTTTTCGTTTTCGTTTTTGTTTTCGTTTTTGTTTTCGTTTTTGTTTTCGTTTTTGTTTTCGTTTTTGTTTTCGTTTTTGTTTTCGTTTTTGTTTTCGTTTTTGTTTTCGTTTTTGTTTTCGTGTTTGTTTTCGTTTTTGTTTTCGTTTTTGTTTTCGTTTTTGTTTTCTTTTTTGTTTTCGTTTTTGTTTTCGTTTTTGTTTTCGTTTTTGTTTTCGTTTTTGTTTTCGTTTTTGTTTTCGTTTTTGTTTTCGTTTTTGTTTTCGTTTTTGTTTTCGTTTTTGTTTTTGTTTTCGTTTTTGTTTTCGTTTTTGTTTTCGTTTTTGTTTTCGTTTTTGTTTTCGTTTTTGTTTTCGTTTTTGTTTTCGTTTTTGTTTTCGTTTTTGATTTCGTTTTTGTTTTCGTTTTTGTTTTCGTTTTTGTTTTCGTTTTTGTTTTCGTTTTTGTTTTCGTGTTTGTTTTCGTTTTTGTTTTCGTTTTCGTTTTCGTTTTTGTTTTCTTTTTTGTTTTCGTTTTTGTTTTCGTTTTTGTTTTCGTTTTTGTTTTCGTTTTTGTTTTTGTTTTCGTTTTTGTTTTTGTTTTTGTCCTTGTTTCTGTCCTTGTCTTTGTCTTAATTGGTTTTTGTTTGTACGAGACTAAGTCCAGCGGCATAATGCTCTTCGATCGCACACGACCAAGTCCAGCGGCGTGTCGCTCCTAGGGCTGTTGCGAATACTTAAAAGTCCCTACGGTCAAAATCATTGGGTTGCGACTCACCTTTACGAGTTGCTCGCTCGCTGCGCTCGCTCGGAATGTTATAGCCTTACCTAAAACCAATCCACCTTGCGTTCGTTTTTCGAAAAGACCGCGATTTTCCGATAATTTACAGACGCGCGGGATCGGTTTTGAGGTTAGGCTAGTTTTATAAGAGCGAGCGAAGCGAGCGAGAAGCTACATCAATTCCCGCGCTTTAGTTATATATCAAATGTTCTTTACTAACAATTCTCACCGATCGAAAGAAAGTTTCTGATTTGATAGAAGAATAACAGATATGTTTCGCTAGGTTCGCGATTCGTGCTGATCGATGTATCTCGATGATGTTTTTGTTTTCGTTTTTGTTTTCGTGTTTGTTTTCGTTTTTGTTTTCGTTTTCGTTTTCGTTTTTGTTTTCGTTTTTGTTTTCGTTTTTGTTTTCTTTTTTGTTTTCGTTTTTGTTTTCGTTTTTGTTTTCGTTTTTGTTTTCGTTTTTGTTTTCGTGTTTGTTTTCGTTTTTGTTTTCGTTTTTGTTTTCGTTTTTGTTTTCTTTTTTGTTTTCGTTTTTGTTTTCGTTTTTGTTTTCGTTTTTGTTTTTGTTTTCGTTTTTGTTTTCGTTTTTGTTTTCGTTTTTGTTTTCGTTTTTGATTTCGTTTTTGTTTTCGTTTTTGTTTTCGTCTTTGTTTTCGTTTTTGTTTTCGTTTTTGTTTTCGTTTTTCTTTTCGTTTTTGTTTTCGTGTTTGTTTTCGTTTTTGTTTTCGTTTTTGTTTTCGTTTTTGTTTTTGTTTTCGTTTTTGTTTTTGTTTTTGGCCTTGTTTCTGTCCTTGTCTTTGTCTTAATTGGTTTTTGTTTGTACGAGACTAAGTCCAGCGGCATAATGCTCTTCGATCGCACACGACCAAGTCCAGCGGCGTGTCGCTCCTAGGGCTGTTGCGAATACTTAAAAGTCCCTACGGTCAAAATCATTGGGTTGCGACTCACCTTTACGAGTTGCTCGCTCGCTGCGCTCGCTCGGAATGTTATAGCCTTACCTAAAACCAATCCACCTTGCGTTCGTTTTTCGAAAAGACCGCGATTTTCCGATAATTTACAGACGCGCGGGATCGGTTTTGAGGTTAGGCTAGTTTTATAAGAGCGAGCGAAGCGAGCGAGAAGCTACATCAATTCCCGCGCTATAGTTATATATCAAATGTTCTTTACTAACAATTCTCACCGATCGAAAGAAAGTTTCTGATTTGATAGAAGAATAACAGATATGTTTCGCTAGGTACGCGATTCGTGCTGATCGATGTATCTCGATGATGTTTTTGTTTTCGTTTTTGTTTTCGTGTTTGTTTTCGTTTTTGTTTTCGTTTTCGTTTTCGTTTTTGTTTTCGTTTTTGTTTTCGTTTTTGTTTTCGTTTTTGTTTTCGTTTTTGTTTTCGTTTTTGTTTTCGTTTTTGTTTTCGTTTTTGTTTTCGTTTTTGTTTTCGTTTTTGTTTTCGTTTTTGTTTTCTTTTTTGTTTTCGTTTTTGTTTTCTTTTTTGTTTTCGTTTTTGTTTTCGTTTTTGTTTTCGTTTTTGTTTTCGTTTTTGTTTTCGTTTTTGTTTTTGTTTTCGTTTTTGTTTTCGTTTTTGTTTTCGTTTTTGTTTTCGTTTTTGTTTTTGTCCTTGTTTCTGTCCTTGTCTTTGTCTTAATTGGTTTTTGTTTGTACGAGACTAAGTCCAGCGGCATAATGCTCTTCGATCGCACACGACCAAGTCCAGCGGCGTGTCGCTCCTAGGGCTGTTGCGAATACTTAAAAGTCCCTACGGTCAAAATCATTGGGTTGCGATTCACCTTTACGAGTTGCTCGCTCGCTGCGCTCGCTCGGAATGTTATAGCCTTACCTAAAACCAATCCACCTTGCGTTCGTTTTTCGAAAAGACCGCGATTTTCCGATAATTTACACACGCGCGGGATCGGTTTTGAGGTTAGGCTAGTTTTATAAGAGCGAGCGAAGCGAGCGAGAAGCTACATCAATTCCCGCGCTATAGTTATATATCAAATGTTCTTTACTAACAATTCTCACCGATCGAAAGAAAGTTTCTGATTTGATAGAAGAATAACAGATATGTTTCGCTAGGTACGCGATTCGTGCTGATCGATGTATCTCGATGATGTTTTTGTTTTCGTTTTTGTTTTCTTTTTTGTTTTCGTTTTTGTTTTCGTTTTTGTTTTCTTTTTTGTTTTCGTTTTTGTTTTCGTTTTTGTTTTCGTTTTTGTTTTCGTTTTTGTTTTCGTTTTTGTTTTCGTTTTTGTTTTCGTTTTTGTTTTCGTTTTTGTTTTCGTTTTTGTTTTTGTTTTTGTTTTTGTTTTCGTTTTTGTTTTCGTTTTTGTTTTCGTTTTTGTTTTCGTTTTTGTTTTCGTTTTTGTTTTTGTTTTCGTTTTTGTTTTCGTTTTTGTTTTCGTTTTTGTTTTCGTTTTTGTTTTTGTTTTTGTTTTCGTTTTTGTTTTCGTTTTTGTTTTCGTTTTTGTTTTCGTTTTTGTTTTCGTTTTTGTTTTCGTTTTTGTTTTCGTTTTTGTTTTCGTTTTTGTTTTCGTTTTTGTTTTCGTTTTTGTTTTTGTTTTCCTTTTCGTTTTTGTTTGTGTTTTTGTTTTCGTTTTTGTTTTCGTTTTTGTTTTCGTTTTTGTTTTCGTTTTTGTTTTCGTGTTTGTTTTCGTTTTTGTTTTCGTTTTTGTTTTTGTTTTCGTTTTTGTTTTTGTTTTTGGCCTTGTTTCTGTCCTTGTCTTTGTCTTAATTGGTTTTTGTTTGTACGAGACTAAGTCCAGCGGCATAATGCTCTTCGATCGCACACGACCAAGTCCAGCGGCGTGTCGCTCCTAGGGCTGTTGCGAATACTTAAAAGTCCCTACGGTCAAAATCATTGGGTTGCGACTCACCTTTACGAGTTGCTCGCTCGCTGCGCTCGCTCGGAATGTTATAGCCTTACCTAAAACCAATCCACCTTGCGTTCGTTTTTCGAAAAGACCGCGATTTTCCGATAATTTACAGACGCGCGGGATCGGTTTTGAGGTTAGGCTAGTTTTATAAGAGCGAGCGAAGCGAGCGAGAAGCTACATCAATTCCCGCGCTATAGTTATATATCAAATGTTCTTTACTAACAATTCTCACCGATCGAAAGAAAGTTTCTGATTTGATAGAAGAATAACAGATATGTTTCGCTAGGTACGCGATTCGTGCTGATCGATGTATCTCGATGATGTTTTTGTTTTCGTTTTTGTTTTCTTTTTTGTTTTCGTTTTTGTTTTCGTTTTTGTTTTCTTTTTTGTTTTCGTTTTTGTTTTCGTTTTTGTTTTCGTTTTTGTTTTCGTTTTTGTTTTCGTTTTTGTTTTCGTTTTTGTTTTCGTTTTTGTTTTCGTTTTTGTTTTCGTTTTTGTTTTTGTTTTTGTTTTTGTTTTCGTTTTTGTTTTCGTTTTTGTTTTCGTTTTTGTTTTCGTTTTTGTTTTCGTTTTTGTTTTCGTTTTTGTTTTCGTTTTTGTTTTCGTTTTTGTTTTTGTTTTCGTTTTTGTTTTCGTTTTTGTTTTCGTTTTTGTTTTCGTTTTTGTTTTTGTCCTTGTTTCTGTCCTTGTCTTTGTCTTAATTGGTTTTTGTTTGTACGAGACTAAGTCCAGCGGCATAATGCTCTTCGATCGCACACGACCAAGTCCAGCGGCGTGTCGCTCCTAGGGCTGTTGCGAATACTTAAAAGTCCCTACGGTCAAAATCATTGGGTTGCGATTCACCTTTACGAGTTGCTCGCTCGCTGCGCTCGCTCGGAATGTTATAGCCTTACCTAAAACCAATCCACCTTGCGTTCGTTTTTCGAAAAGACCGCGATTTTCCGATAATTTACAGACGCGCGGGATCGGTTTTGAGGTTAGGCTAGTTTTATAAGAGCGAGC
>NW_026869732.1:590000-595000 GCF_905332965.1 Bombus pascuorum | reverse complement strand
TTTGAGGTTAGGCTAGTTTTATAAGAGCGAGCGAAGCGAGCGAGAAGCTACATCAATTCCCGCGCTATAGTTATATATCAAATGTTCTTTACTAACAATTCTCACCGATCGAAAGAAAGTTTCTGATTTGATAGAAGAATAACAGATATGTTTCGCTAGGTACGCGATTCGTGCTGATCGATGTATCTCGATGATGTTTTTGTTTTCGTTTTTGTTTTCGTTTTTGTTTTCGTTTTTGTTTTCGTTTTTGTTTTCGTGTTTGTTTTCGTTTTTGTTTTCGTTTTTGTTTTCTTTTTTGTTTTCGTTTTTGTTTTCGTTTTTGTTTTCGTTTTTGTTTTCGTTTTTGTTTTCGTTTTCGTTTTTGTTTTCGTTTTTGTTTTCGTTTTTGTTTTCGTTTTTGTTTTCGTTTTTGTTTTCGTTTTTGTTTTCGTTTTTGTTTTCGTTTTTGTTTTCGTTTTTGTTTTCGTTTTTGTTTTCGTTTTTGTTTTCGTTTTTGTTTTCGTTTTCGTTTTTGTTTTTGTTTTTGTTTTTGTTTTCTTTTTTGTTTTCGTTTTTGTTTTCGTTTTTGTTTTCGTTTTTGTTTTCGTTTTTGTTTTCGTGTTTGTTTTCGTTTTTGTTTTCGTTTTCGTTTTCGTTTTTGTTTTCTTTTTTGTTTTCGTTTTTGTTTTCGTTTTTGTTTTCGTTTTTGTTTTCGTTTTTGTTTTCGTTTTTGTTTTCGTTTTTGTTTTCGTTTTTGTTTTCGTTTTTGTTTTCGTTTTTGATTTCGTTTTTGTTTTCGTTTTTGTTTTCGTTTTTGTTTTCGTTTTTGTTTTCGTTTTTGTTTTCGTTTTTGTTTTCGTTTTTGTTTTCGTTTTTGATTTCGTTTTTGTTTTCGTTTTTGTTTTCGTGTTTGTTTTCGTTTTTGTTTTCGTTTTTGTTTTCGTTTTTGTTTTTGTTTTCGTTTTTGTTTTTGTTTTTGTCCTTGTTTCTGTCCTTGTCTTTGTCTTAATTGGTTTTTGTTTGTACGAGACTAAGTCCAGCGGCATAATGCTCTTCGATCGCACACGACCAAGTCCAGCGGCGTGTCGCTCCTAGGGCTGTTGCGAATACTTAAAAGTCCCTACGGTCAAAATCATTGGGTTGCGACTCACCTTTACGAGTTGCTCGCTCGCTGCGCTCGCTCGGAATGTTATAGCCTTACCTAAAACCAATCCACCTTGCGTTCGTTTTTCGAAAAGACCGCGATTTTCCGATAATTTACAGACGCGCGGGATCGGTTTTGAGGTTAGGCTAGTTTTATAAGAGCGAGCGAAGCGAGCGAGAAGCTACATCAATTCCCGCGCTATAGTTATATATCAAATGTTCTTTACTAACAATTCTCACCGATCGAAAGAAAGTTTCTGATTTGATAGAAGAATAACAGATATGTTTCGCTAGGTACGCGATTCGTGCTGATCGATGTATCTCGATGATGTTTTTGTTTTCGTTTTTGTTTTCGTTTTTGTTTTCGTTTTTGTTTTCGTTTTTGATTTCGTTTTTGTTTTCGTTTTTGTTTTCGTTTTTGTTTTCGTTTTTGTTTTCGTTTTGGTTTCGTTTTCGTTTTCGTTTTTGTTTTCGTGTTTGTTTTCGTTTTTGTTTTCGTTTTCGTTTTCGTTTTCGTTTTTGTTTTTGTTTTTGATTTTGTTTTTGTTTTTGTCCTTGTTTCTGTCCTTGTCTTTGTCTTAATTGGTTTTTGTTTGTACGAGACTAAGTCCAGCGGCATAATGCTCTTCGATCGCACACGACCAAGTCCAGCGGCGTGTCGCTCCTAGGGCTGTTGCGAATACTTAAAAGTCCCTACGGTCAAAATCATTGGGTTGCGATTCACCTTTACGAGTTGCTCGCTCGCTGCGCTCGCTCGGAATGTTATAGCCTTACCTAAAACCAATCCACCTTGCGTTCGTTTTTCGAAAAGACCGCGATTTTCCGATAATTTACAGACGCGCGGGATCGGTTCTGAGGTTAGGCTAGTTTTATAAGAGCGAGCGAAGCGAGCGAGAAGCTACATCAATTCCCGCGCTATAGTTATATATCAAATGTTCTTTACTAACAATTCTCACCGATCGAAAGAAAGTTTCTGATTTGATAGAAGAATAACAGATATGTTTCGCTAGGTACGCGATTCGTGCTGATCGATGTATCTCGATGATGTTTTTGTTTTCGTTTTTGTTTTCGTTTTTGTTTTCGTTTTTGTTTTCGTTTTTGTTTTCGTTTTTGTTTTCGTTTTTGTTTTCTTTTTTGTTTTCGTTTTTGTTTTCGTTTTTGTTTTCTTTTTTGTTTTCGTTTTTGTTTTCGTTTTTGTTTTCGTTTTTGTTTTCGTTTTTGTTTTCGTTTTTGTTTTCGTGTTTGTTTTCGTTTTTGTTTTCGTTTTCGTTTTCGTTTTTGTTTTCTTTTTTGTTTTCGTTTTTGTTTTCGTTTTTGTTTTCGTTTTTGTTTTCGTTTTTGTTTTCGTTTTTGTTTTCGTTTTTGTTTTCGTTTTTGTTTTCGTTTTTGTTTTCGTTTTTGATTTCGTTTTTGTTTTCGTTTTTGTTTTCGTTTTTGTTTTCGTTTTTGTTTTCGTTTTTGTTTTCGTTTTTGTTTTCGTTTTTGTTTTCGTTTTTGATTTCGTTTTTGTTTTCGTTTTTGTTTTCGTGTTTGTTTTCGTTTTTGTTTTCGTTTTTGTTTTCGTTTTTGTTTTTGTTTTCGTTTTTGTTTTTGTTCTTGTCCTTGTTTCTGTCCTTGTCTTTGTCTTAATTGGTTTTTGTTTGTACGAGACTAAGTCCAGCGGCATAATGCTCTTCGATCGCACACGACCAAGTCCAGCGGCGTGTCGCTCCTAGGGCTGTTGCGAATACTTAAAAGTCCCTACGGTCAAAATCATTGGGTTGCGACTCACCTTTACGAGTTGCTCGCTCGCTGCGCTCGCTCGGAATGTTATAGCCTTACCTAAAACCAATCCACCTTGCGTTCGTTTTTCGAAAAGACCGCGATTTTCCGATAATTTACAGACGCGCGGGATCGGTTTTGAGGTTAGGCTAGTTTTATAAGAGCGAGCGAAGCGAGCGAGAAGCTACATCAATTCCCGCGCTATAGTTATATATCAAATGTTCTTTACTAACAATTCTCACCGATCGAAAGAAAGTTTCTGATTTGATAGAAGAATAACAGATATGTTTCGCTAGGTACGCGATTCGTGCTGATCGATGTATCTCGATGATGTTTTTGTTTTCGTTTTTGTTTTCGTTTTTGTTTTCGTTTTTGTTTTCGTTTTTGATTTCGTTTTTGTTTTCGTTTTTGTTTTCGTTTTTGTTTTCGTTTTTGTTTTCGTTTTGGTTTCGTTTTCGTTTTCGTTTTTGTTTTCGTGTTTGTTTTCGTTTTTGTTTTCGTTTTCGTTTTCGTTTTTGTTTTTGTTTTTGATTTTGTTTTTGTTTTTGTCCTTGTTTCTGTCCTTGTCTTTGTCTTAATTGGTTTTTGTTTGTACGAGACTAAGTCCAGCGGCATAATGCTCTTCGATCGCACACGACCAAGTCCAGCGGCGTGTCGCTCCTAGGGCTGTTGCGAATACTTAAAAGTCCCTACGGTCAAAATCATTGGGTTGCGATTCACCTTTACGAGTTGCTCGCTCGCTGCGCTCGCTCGGAATGTTATAGCCTTACCTAAAACCAATCCACCTTGCGTTCGTTTTTCGAAAAGACCGCGATTTTCCGATAATTTACAGACGCGCGGGATCGGTTCTGAGGTTAGGCTAGTTTTATAAGAGCGAGCGAAGCGAGCGAGAAGCTACATCAATTCCCGCGCTATAGTTATATATCAAATGTTCTTTACTAACAATTCTCACCGATCGAAAGAAAGTTTCTGATTTGATAGAAGAATAACAGATATGTTTCGCTAGGTACGCGATTCGTGCTGATCGATGTATCTCGATGATGTTTTTGTTTTCGTTTTTGTTTTCGTTTTTGTTTTCGTTTTTGTTTTCGTTTTTGTTTTCGTTTTTGTTTTCGTTTTTGTTTTCTTTTTTGTTTTCGTTTTTGTTTTCGTTTTTGTTTTCTTTTTTGTTTTCGTTTTTGTTTTCGTTTTTGTTTTCGTTTTTGTTTTCGTGTTTGTTTTCGTTTTTGTTTTCGTTTTTGTTTTCGTTTTTGTTTTCGTTTTTGTTTTCGTTTTTGTTTTCGTTTTTGTTTTCGTTTTTGTTTTCGTTTTTGTTTTCGTTTTTGTTTTCGTTTTTGATTTCGTTTTTGTTTTCGTTTTTGTTTTCGTTTTTGTTTTCGTTTTTGTTTTCGTTTTTGTTTTCGTTTTTGATTTCGTTTTTGTTTTCGTTTTTGTTTTCGTTTTTGTTTTCGTTTTTGTTTTCGTTTTTGTTTTCGTTTTTGTTTTCGTTTTTGTTTTCGTTTTTGTTTTCGTTTTTGTTTTCGTTTTTGTTTTCTTTTTTGTTTTCGTTTTTGTTTTCGTTTTTGTTTTCGTTTTTGTTTTCGTTTTTGTTTTCGTTTTTGTTTTCGTTTTTGTTTTCGTTTTTGTTTTCGTTTTTGTTTTCGTTTTTGATTTCGTTTTTGTTTTCGTTTTTGTTTTCGTGTTTGTTTTCGTTTTTGTTTTCGTTTTTGTTTTCGTTTTTGTTTTTGTTTTCGTTTTTGTTTTTGTTTTTGTCCTTGTTTCTGTCCTTGTCTTTGTCTTAATTGGTTTTTGTTTGTACGAGACTAAGTCCAGCGGCATAATGCTCTTCGATCGCACACGACCAAGTCCAGCGGCGTGTCGCTCCTAGGGCTGTTGCGAATACTTAAAAGTCCCTACGGTCAAAATCATTGGGTTGCGACTCACCTTTACGAGTTGCTCGCTCGCTGCGCTCGCTCGGAATGTTATAGCCTTACCTAAAACCAATCCACCTTGCGTTCGTTTTTCGAAAAGACCGCGATTTTCCGATAATTTACAGACGCGCGGGATCGGTTTTGAGGTTAGGCTAGTTTTATAAGAGCGAGCGAAGCGAGCGAGAAGCTACATCAATTCCCGCGCTA
>NW_026869732.1:580000-585000 GCF_905332965.1 Bombus pascuorum | reverse complement strand
TTTTTGTTTTCGTTTTTGTTTTCGTTTTTGTTTTCGTTTTTGTTTTCGTGTTTGTTTTCGTTTTTGTTTTCGTTTTTGTTTTCGTTTTTGATTTCGTTTTTGTTTTCGTTTTTGTTTTCGTTTTTGTTTTCGTTTTTGTTTTCGTTTTTGTTTTCGTTTTTGTTTTCGTTTTTGTTTTCGTGTTTGTTTTCGTTTTTGTTTTCGTTTTTGTTTTCGTTTTTGTTTTTGTTTTCGTTTTTGTTTTTGTTTTTGTCCTTGTTTCTGTCCTTGTCTTTGTCTTAATTGGTTTTTGTTTGTACGAGACTAAGTCCAGCGGCATAATGCTCTTCGATCGCACACGACCAAGTCCAGCGGCGTGTCGCTCCTAGGGCTGTTGCGAATACTTAAAAGTCCCTACGGTCAAAATCATTGGGTTGCGACTCACCTTTACGAGTTGCTCGCTCGCTGCGCTCGCTCGGAATGTTATAGCCTTACCTAAAACCAATCCACCTTGCGTTCGTTTTTCGAAAAGACCGCGATTTTCCGATAATTTACAGACGCGCGGGATCGGTTTTGAGGTTAGGCTAGTTTTATAAGAGCGAGCGAAGCGAGCGAGAAGCTACATCAATTCCCGCGCTATAGTTATATATCAAATGTTCTTTACTAACAATTCTCACCGATCGAAAGAAAGTTTCTGATTTGTTAGAAGAATAACAGATATGTTTCGCTAGGTACGCGATTCGTGCTGATCGATGTATCTCGATGATGTTGTTGTTTTCGTTTTTGTTTTCGTTTTTGTTTTCGTTTTTGTTTTCGTTTTTGATTTCGTTTTTGTTTTCGTTTTTGTTTTCGTTTTTGTTTTCGTTTTTGTTTTCGTTTTTGTTTTCGTTTTTGTTTTCGTTTTTGATTTCGTTTTTGTTTTCGTTTTTGTTTTCGTTTTTGTTTTCGTTTTTGTTTTCGTTTTTGTTTTCGTTTTTGTTTTCGTTTTTGTTTTCGTGTTTGTTTTCGTTTTTGTTTTCGTTTTTGTTTTCGTTTTTGTTTTTGTTTTCGTTTTTGTTTTTGTTTTTGTCCTTGTTTCTGTCCTTGTCTTTGTCTTAATTGGTTTTTGTTTGTACGAGACTAAGTCCAGCGGCATAATGCTCTTCGATCGCACACGACCAAGTCCAGCGGCGTGTCGCTCCTAGGGCTGTTGCGAATACTTAAAAGTCCCTACGGTCAAAATCATTGGGTTGCGACTCACCTTTACGAGTTGCTCGCTCGCTGCGCTCGCTCGGAATGTTATAGCCTTACCTAAAACCAATCCACCTTGCGTTCGTTTTTCGAAAAGACCGCGATTTTCCGATAATTTACAGACGCGCGGGATCGGTTTTGAGGTTAGGCTAGTTTTATAAGAGCGAGCGAAGCGAGCGAGAAGCTACATCAATTCCCGCGCTATAGTTATATATCAACTGTTCTTTACTAACAATTCTCACCGATCGAAAGAAAGTTTCTGATTTGATAGAAGAATAACAGATATGTTTCGCTAGGTACGCGATTCGTGCTGATCGATGTATCTCGATGATGTTGTTGTTTTCGTTTTTGTTTTCGTTTTTGTTTTCGTTTTTGTTTTCGTTTTTGATTTCGTTTTTGTTTTCGTTTTTGTTTTCGTTTTTGTTTTCGTTTTTGTTTGTGTTTTTGTTTTCGTTTTTGTTTTCGTTTTTGTTTTCGTTTTTGTTTTCGTTTTTGTTTTCGTTTTTGTTTTCGTTTTTGTTTTCGTTTTTGTTTTTGTTTTCGTTTTTGTTTTCGTTTTTGTTTTCGTTTTTGTTTTTGTTTTCCTTTTCGTTTTTGTTTGTGTTTTTGTTTTCGTTTTTGTTTTCGTTTTTGTTTTCGTTTTTGTTTTCGTTTTTGTTTTCGTTTTTGTTTTCGTTTTTGTTTTCGTGTTTGTTTTCGTTTTTGTTTTCGTTTTTGTTTTCGTTTTTGTTTTTGTTTTCGTTTTTGTTTTCGTTTTTGTTTTTGTTTTCCTTTTCGTTTTTGTTTGTGTTTTTGTTTTTGTCCTTGTTTCTGTCCTTGTCTTTGTCTTAATTGGTTTTTGTTTGTACGAGACTAAGTCCAGCGGCATAATGCTCTTCGATCGCACACGACCAAGTCCAGCGGCGTGTCGCTCCTAGGGCTGTTGCGAATACTTAAAAGTCCCTACGGTCAAAATCATTGGGTTGCGACTCACCTTTACGAGTTGCTCGCTCGCTGCGCTCGCTCGGAATGTTATAGCCTTACCTAAAACCAATCCACCTTGCGTTCGTTTTTCGAAAAGACCGCGATTTTCCGATAATTTACAGACGCGCGGGATCGGTTTTGAGGTTAGGCTAGTTTTATAAGAGCGAGCGAAGCGAGCGAGAAGCTACATCAATTCCCGCGCTATAGTTATATATCAAATGTTCTTTACTAACAATTCTCACCGATCGAAAGAAAGTTTCTGATTTGATAGAAGAATAACAGATATGTTTCGCTAGGTACGCGATTCGTGCTGATCGATGTATCTCGATGATGTTTTTGTTTTCGTTTTTGTTTTCGTTTTTGTTTTCGTTTTTGTTTTCGTTTTTGTTTTCGTGTTTGTTTTCGTTTTTGTTTTCGTTTTCGTTTTCGTTTTTGTTTTCTTTTTTGTTTTCGTTTTTGTTTTCGTTTTTCTTTTCGTTTTTGTTTTCGTTTTTGTTTTCTTTTTTGTTTTCGTTTTTGTTTTCGTTTTTGTTTTCGTTTTTGTTTTCGTTTTTGTTTTCGTTTTTGTTTTCGTTTTTGTTTTCGTTTTTGTTTTCGTTTTTGTTTTCGTTTTTGTTTTCGTTTTTGTTTTTGTTTTCGTTTTTGTTTTCGTTTTTGTTTTCGTTTTTGTTTTCGTTTTTGTTTTCGTTTTTGTTTTTGTTTTCGTTTTTGTTTTCGTTTTTGTTTTCGTTTTTGTTTTCGTTTTTGTTTTCGTTTTTGTTTTCGTTTTTGTTTTTGTTTTCGTTTTTGTTTTCGTTTTTGTTTTCGTTTTTGTTTTCGTTTTTGATTTCGTTTTTGTTTTCGTTTTTGTTTTCGTTTTTGTTTTCGTTTTTGTTTTCGTGTTTGTTTTCGTTTTTGTTTTCGTGTTTGTTTTCGTTTTTGTTTTCGTTTTTGTTTTCGTTTTTGTTTTCGTGTTTGTTTTCGTTTTTGTTTTCGTTTTCGTTTTCGTTTTCGTTTTCGTTTTCGTTTTCGTTTTCGTTTTCGTTTTCGTTTTCGTTTTCGTTTTCGTTTTCGTTTTCGTTTTCGTTTTCGTTTTCGTTTTCGTTTTCGTTTTCGTTTTCGTTTTCGTTTTCGTTTTCGTTTTCGTTTTCGTTTTCGTTTTCGTTTTCGTTTTTGTTTTCGTTTTTGTTTTCGTTTTCGTTTTTGTTTTCGTTTTTGTTTTCGTTTTTGTTTTCGTTTTTGTTTTCGTTTTTGTTTTCGTTTTTGTTTTTGTTTTCGTTTTTGTTTTTGTTTTCGTTTTTGTTTTCGTTTTTGTTTTCGTTTTTGTTTTCGTTTTTGTTTTTGTTTTCGTTTTTGTTTTCGTTTTTGTTTTTGTTTTCCTTTTCGTTTTTGTTTTCGTTTTTGTTTTCGTTTTTGTTTTCGTTTTTGTTTTCGTTTTTGTTTTCGTTTTTGTTTTTGTTTTCGTTTTTGTTTTCGTTTTTGTTTTCGTTTTTGTTTTCGTTTTTGTTTTCGTTTTTGTTTTCGTTTTTGTTTTTGTTTTCGTTTTTGTTTTCGTTTTTGTTTTTGTTTTCCTTTCGTTTTTGTTTGTGTTTTTGTTTTCGTTTTTGTTTTCGTTTTTGTTTTCGTTTTTGTTTTCGTTTTTGTTTTCGTTTTTGTTTTCGTTTTTGTTTTCGTTTTTGTTTTCGTGTTTGTTTTCGTTTTTGTTTACGTTTTTGTTTTCGTTTTTGTTTTTGTTTTCGTTTTTGTTTTCGTTTTTGTTTTTGTTTTCCTTTTCGTTTTTGTTTGTGTTTTTGTTTTTGTTTTCGTTTTTGTTTTCGTTTTTGTTTTCGTTTTTGTTTTCGTTTTTGTTTTCGTTTTTGTTTTCGTTTTTGATTTCGTTTTTGTTTTCGTGTTTGTTTTCGTTTTTGTTTTCGTTTTTGTTTTCGTTTTTGTTTTCGTTTTTGTTTTCGTTTTTGTTTTCGTTTTTGTTTTCGTTTTTGTTTTTGTTTTCGTTTTTGTTTTCGTTTTTGTTTTCGTTTTCGTTTTTGTTTTCGTTTTTGTTTTCGTTTTTGTTTTCGTTTTTGTTTTCGTTTTTGTTTTCGTGTTTGTTTTCGTTTTTGTTTTCGTTTTTGTTTTCGTTTTTGTTTTCGTTTTTGTTTTTGTTTTTGTTTTTGTCCTTGTTTCTGTCCTTGTCTTTGTCTTAATTGGTTTTTGTTTGTACGAGACTAAGTCCAGCGGCATAATGCTCTTCGATCGCACACGACCAAGTCCAGCGGCGTGTCGCTCCTAGGGCTGTTGCGAATACTTAAAAGTCCCTACGGTCAAAATCATTGGGTTGCGACTCACCTTTACGAGTTGCTCGCTCGCTGCGCTCGCTCGGAATGTTATAGCCTTACCTAAAACCAATCCACCTTGCGTTCGTTTTTCGAAAAGACCGCGATTTTCCGATAATTTACAGACGCGCGGGATCGGTTTTGAGGTTAGGCTAGTTTTATAAGAGCGAGCGAAGCGAGCGAGAAGCTACATCAATTCCCGCGCTATAGTTATATATCAAATGTTCTTTACTAACAATTCTCACCGATCGAAAGAAAGTTTCTGATTTGATAGAAGAATAACAGATATGTTTCGCTAGGTACGCGATTCGTGCTGATCGATGTATCTCGATGATGTTTTTGTTTTCGTTTTTGTTTTCGTGTTTGTTTTCGTTTTTGTTTTCGTTTTCGTTTTCGTTTTTGTTTTCGTTTTTGTTTTCGTTTTTGTTTTCGTTTTTGTTTTCGTTTTTGTTTTCGTTTTTGTTTTCGTTTTTGTTTTCGTGTTTGTTTTCGTTTTTGTTTTCGTTTTCGTTTTCGTTTTTGTTTTCTTTTTTGTTT